>NC_084985.1:4830725-5130725 GCF_963691925.1 Scomber scombrus | reverse complement strand
CCCTGAAGAACCAAAACAGAACATTTAGCTTAGTTTATCTCACTCTTTCATCACTTAATGGATCACATTTTATTTATTAACACAACTTTATGTTGGGAGTTAAAACCACAAAGTTTTACAGTAATCTCATTAGTTTGAACAGAAACACAGACGTGGAAAACATTACTGTTTGAATTTTAGTATTTATATTACAATACTGACCTGATGAAAACTGTGTTACAGTGTTAAACATAAGGCAAAGGCTATTTTCACCCCTGGTGCAAATATCAATGAATGCTATTTGTACCCCAGTACAATTAGGAGTACATGCTGCAGGACTGAGTGTCGGAGGGGAGCGTCTGGAGATACGGAAGACTCCCGTATCCCACTGGGACAGCGGGATAAATATACGTCGCTGTTCTCTTCTGTATATCATATAATAATTTCTGTCCGGTGAGATCTATCACTTCTCGGCGTGAGAAATGTCAGGTGTGGCGTGTGAGCGTGAGAGCAGCTTGAAATGCGTGTCTCACGGCCTGAGACTTCAGAGGTCTGAAATGTATTTGGTATCCACGGCAACCATAGACTTATCTGTCAAGATTTGATTTCCATCATATAACAACCTGAAGGTTGTAAATTCAGATATTTTCGGGTTTTTCCGCTGAAAACATTATTAATAAAGATTGACGGACACGTTGCCCATTACGCCACCGTTTCGGTTCTACGTAGTGACGTGACAGCCCAATATGATATGATATATATTGGCGACAAATAATTTCTGACTGATAAACTGACGCTTGTATGCATTCACTGAGGAAAGATTATGAAAATATAATACAACTTTCCCGCCAGAAATGTCTTTAGAACAAACATTAGAGATGAATCCTTTCTAAATTCACCCTTTTCTGTTGGCGTGGAAAATGAATGTCCGCCATGTTTTCACGTTGTAATACGTCTAGGGTGCGAATAGTTCCGCTGTGTGGCCGAGGCTATTTGTACCAGGGGTGCAAATAGACACTCCGTAAACATAATTATGCTTTGATACACAACATTTAAACTTGTGTAAATATCTAATAAATAATGATGCCTTCAACTGTTGTAAGAGCACTTGTGTGAGGGGAAAACAGAAATAAAGAAGTAGATGTTAGAGGAGGCAGAAAATCTAAGTTGAGTCCAGGTCAGAGTCACCTGTCAGTGGCAGAAAACTCAACAAGCTAAATGTCAAAGTACTTGATCAGAAAACACGCTCACATCAACCTCATCTCATTACAGATAATAGTGAAAAGATCAGCTGAGGATCAAGAATGAAGAGTGGAGGAAACGCTGCTGATGTCTGTAAATTATGGACAAGTAAATAAGAAAGTAATGTGATTACTTTACTTATTGAGTAATACATTCCTATTATACTTTAGGAGAATATTTAGCAATAAGCAGTGAAACTGTTTTTGTGATTAACTTCCAGAACATTCTGGTTTCTTTACTGTTCCTGATATTTTTATAGATTATTAAATTAACGACCAGAGAAGAAAAATACATTTTGTGATCAGGTAACATTTTACAGCATGTAGAAATTGTACTGCTCTGATCAGTTGGGAAAATAAAACCGATTAAAAACTAAATAAAATCAAGATGACTGAAATCATTAAAATTAGACAAAAATTTAAATCTGATGAAACTAAACTAAATGTGTTTCTCACCTCCATCTCTTCCATCACCAGTCTTGCCCCAGTTTGTCTGAATCACAGTTTTGTCCAGTTTGATGATGTCGTCCTTCACACCAGAGAGCTGAAACACACATTCGTACCTCCTCCAGTCTTCAGGTGTGACTGATGAAAGGTTCAGGTCAACACTCATCTGGAAGGATCCATCATGGTTGGGGAGGATCTCTCCAAGTTCCACATTCTGATGAAGCTCCTCTCCATCTTTCCTCCAGAATATCTCGGCTCTGTCAGGGTAGAAACCTGTAGCGAAGCAGCTGACTGGAGAGGAGGGAGTCTTCTGGAGGAGATACACTGAGGGAAGCTCTGGAGAGTAAAGACAAAGACTGTTTATAGTTTCTTTATTATTTACTGTCTATTATTATTATCATTCCTGTTTGATGTTATGTATTTAAATGTATTAGAAACACATTTATATACAGTATGACATCACCTCATTGAAGCATGGTTGAGAAAAGGAGGGAGGGAAAGAAAAGAAGAAAGACAGGTAAAGAGTGAGAGACTAGATGAGAAAAGATAGGAGGATAGTGAGAGAGATAAAGTGTAAGATAGAAATGTGAGAAAAAAACAGAAATTGGAGAAAAACAGAGGTGATAAATGTGAGAGTGAAAGAGAAAAGAGGGATAAAGGAGGAGAGAGACAGAGAGGTGAAGAGAGGTGAAGAGAGAAAATGAAAGAGAAATGTGTGTAAACTGAGACTCAGCAGGTCTCTGTGTGTTGGTTCATATTTATTGTAATGTTACTGTAAGTTAGAAACAGAGGAGGCATATTAACATTGTTGTGTTCATGAAACTACATCAGGTCATGTGATTCTACCTGTTCTCATCAGAGAGCTCCTCCCGTACTTCAGATACATCTTCAGGTCGTCAATGCAAGTCTGGGTGAGGTAGTTCTTTGTCTGTGCGTTAAAAGCTTTGTCATCGTCCCACTTCTGTTTGGTGAAGAAAGCTTGTTGTTTTGGAGCGATCCATGTCATTGTCTTCAGGTCAAATGATATGTAGTCTTCTCCATCATATCCATCCTGAAAAAATCCATTAACCTCTCCAGTCTCATTGTCCCATTCACAGCCGTACATCTCCTGGAGAATATGGACACCTGATAGAGAGACAGAGACACAGACTGCAGTAAACCAGAGTGAGATCTCAGCTCAGCTGTCATCAGTGTTGCAGTCATTACTCAAAAACTGTAATGTATTACACATTACTCATTATTTAAAAAAATACTTGACTTAATTACTCGCAGTCGAAAGTAATCAATTATATAATTAGTTACATTACTTTTAAGTTACTCCTTAGCAACATCTGAGATATTGTGTAAAAATAATTGGCCATCATAACATCATGATGTACAAATAATAACTGCCTCAAAATAATATATAAATAAGAGACTGGCCTTCCTAACACCATTAGATTGTATATGAACTGAATTTTCTTATCACTGAAGCAGACTTTTAGTGTGTGTGTGTGTGTGTGTGTGTGTGTGTGTGTGTGTGTGTGTGTTTGTGTGTGTGTGTGTATGTGTGTGTTAATATTTGTTTACAACTATACAAAAAACAGGATGAAAGCATGAACATTTTATCAGTAAACAGTGAAACATGAACAAACCTCCAGTTTGGTTGAAGCGCTGCTTTGCAATTTCAATGTTGTCTTTGAAGACCTGCTGGACACCCCTGATGTTCTCAGTGTCCCAGTAGTGTGGATCATCTTCTGTGACTCTGTTCATCCAGTCCTGTTTGGGTTCTAGTCTCCTGGTGTTGCTGTCATAATGCTCAATCTGAACATCATCAACCATCCCGACCATCACAAACTCTGGGAAGTTTGGGACTTGAGAGGACACAGTGTAGAATGTCTTCAGAGAGTGAGTCACTGTAAGAAAAAGTTCATGTCATGATTTCAGTTTTCTGAATCACAGTTTTATAAATAACTTTTACTTAGTTCTTTTATCAGAAAAATTGCAGAAATTGGGAAAACATTAAAAGTAAAGTAAAGTGATTTTTATAAAAGCAGAATTTTTAAAACAACATTTTTAAATGTTTTTTTGTCGAAACAAAAGTAAAACCAAAACAGTTTTTGTTGTAGAACTGTAAGTCAAACAATACATTTTAAAGTGTTTGTTTAAACAAAATCACTTTAACAACTATGTGATCACCAAATTACAGATTAAGAAATAATATTGTAACATCACAAAACTTCATTTAGTTTACAAACATTAGTGAATGATATTAAATATTGTGCCATCAGAGCAGGAAGTTGTTTGTCTTCAGCATCAATATCTATGAAAACAGCGCCATCTGCTGACTCATGTTGGTTACTAATAAAAACCTTCAGCAGTCTGTAGATGTTAATTATACACACTTCAGATGAAATGTAGTGACGTCTTTAAGACTGAAAAGTGTTTGTTAACACATTTACATCATTTCTACAATAATAAGTAATGACTAATATCACTAATTAATAGTTACACTGACTGAAGATGTGATTTTCATCATTGTTGTTTGTTTGGAACAAATATGAATATTTAATAGAAAAATGACGTCATGAACAATAAAATAAAGTACAACTATGGTCAAGTGTAGTTTAACATGTTTTTGTTGTATTTGAGTTATATTTTAACTGTTTTCTTTATTTATCTGAGTGTGTGTTGGACTATTTTGTGCTGCCATTTTGTCCAGAACGCGCTCGGACCGAGTCGATCTACAACGTCCTCTTGATGAAATAGTATGACGCCAACGTCAATCACGAGGATGTGATTTTAATTATTGTTGTTTGTTTGGAACAAATGTGAAAATTTATTAGAAAACATGACGTCATGGACAGTGTAACTGTTAATAAAAGAAAGTAGTTAAACCTATGTTAAAGTGAAATGTGTTTTGTTGTATTTTAGTAATATTTACACTCTTTCCTTTATTTATCTGAGTGTGTGTTGGATTATTTTGCGCTGCCATTTTGTCAGAATGCGCTCGGACCGAGTCGATCTACAAGTTCCTCATAAAATATAAATGTAGTGAAATCAAATAATAATTAAAGACAGTGAAAGAAAATGAAATAGTTTTAATAGTCATTTAAGTTATAAATCCATCTTGTCAAAAGTTAATAAAACTAAGTAGGGATTAATTGACCTAAGGAAATCCGGGAACTACACATCTAATACTGTGAAACAAAGCTTAAATTCTTATGCAGACTCACCTGCTGCTGCGCTGTGTAGACCCAGGAGGGCCAGAAAAACCGATATCTTCATCCTGAACTTCACAGTCAACTGAGATGTTTCTTAATCCAGAGACACACGGACTGCTGCTATCGAGAGTCACACTGTTTAACTGAGGGTTGGACAGGTAAATACGCTCACCTGAGCCAATGAGAATTTAGTATTAGACCAACGTCACTTAAATCTGGGTTAAACTGATCTGAACAGGTTATGAACAAAAGTGAAAATAACATTTGCTTGTTTTTACCCAAATTATAGAGAGTAGAGAGGCATGCCAGGGTTTATTTTGTGTTTCTTCGCTTATAACACATCTAATAATACCTGTAATATAAAATGTATAATGTTTTGTAGGCTACAGATCAGCACTCTGGAGCTTGTGGGCAGCAGTAATGTGTTCTTCTTTTGTTCTGTGTGGATGTTACAAGACATTAAAAAAAAATTACTAATAATAATTAATGTCTGATGTGTTTTTTCCACTTCATGTGTCAAACTCTGCACATTCATCCAGTGTCACAACATAAATATCAACCCTTGACATTAACCCCTTTTAATATATCCATTATCATGTCTGCACAGATACCTGATTCACTAAATAATCTCACACATCTGTGGTGATTAGAAGTGTTTCTCAACATTCAGTAATTACTGTGTGAAGCTTTCACTGTGAGGTTTTAAAGAGCTTTATATTTCTGTCACAAGCTTCATTCTGGAAATAAGACAAAGGTGGTGAGTCAGACTGTTTTAGTTCACTATGCTGTGAGTGTCCATCATATCAAAAAGACTTTCTCATAAATTCCTGTGCTGTGAAGTTTTGTATTTACAGCACAACATAATATATTACATCAAGCAGCGCTGCAGACTGCCAGTACTGGGAGAGACTCCTGTCCAAAGAATGCAGTTCTGTTTGTACTTCATGTGTGTTGTTCTGTTTCTATTTCTATTTCTCTGTGAAATAGAGAAATAGAAAAAGCATTTGTCTTTCTGTTTGTTATTCTGGATGTTGGTTTAACCTTCTTTCCCTCTTTCTGTTCGTCTATCCAAACCGTCCTTCAGTTTTCTAGCTTCCTGTACATGTCTGTCTGCCCTTCTGTCACTGCTGTCTATTTTCCTTTATGTCCATCTGCTTGTCTGAACACTTAAAAAAGGCTGCAGGATATGATGCAAATATTTGTCTCTCTTTATGTCAGTGTAGCAGTTTGCCTGCATAAACTACAGAAGTTTTACTTGTAATGGAGTATTTTTACATAGTTTTTAATTCAGGCTGAAAGCTGCAGCACCGGTTATGTGCTATCAAACCGAAAAAGAACCATGTGTACTTTTACTGTAATACTTTAACTACATCAGGATCATCATACTTATGTACTTTTACTAAAGTAGGATTTTTCATACACTTGTAAATTAGTACATCACTGAATTTCTACTTTCAATTAAGGATCAGAATATTTCTTCCACCATTGGCGCTCATATAATAAAGTGGTGTTCTGTTTCTTTCTCTTATTTTTAATTCAGGCTGAAAGCTGCAGAACCGGTTATGTTTCCCTCAAACCGCAAAACATCCAAGTGATTATTCCTGCAGTCATTTGCCTATTATTTAAATCTGCTTAATTTACACTGTAGCTTCTTTGTGTGAATTATAACATTGTGTCTCCTGCTTGTAGAGTGTAAGGAATTATTGTGTGTTTGCACGCTTTGTCTGCAAATTAAATGTTTCTCACAATAGAATAAATAATTAAAACTTATGAACTCTGATTGTTTTGTCTTCAAAATTCATAAAAAATCAGAGTCGATTCTTTTGCACAGAAACATACAGCACAGCTCTGAGACACAGTTGTAACAACCAGAAGTAGATTTCCTTTTTTTAAATTAGATAGCCTCTCTAAAACACGAGAGAGGACTCACATACAATTTGGACCAGCGTCTCAGAAGTCTAAATTCGCTCAGGAGAAATGGGTATCGAAAAGCAACTGGACACCAAACACAAACTGTTATGATTAAAATTAGTAATTACACAATTTATTTAATTTCATTAATCAGTTCTTTTTTATCTTTCTCTTTTCTCAAAATAACATTTACCACATGTATAAAAATAAATAAATACAAAAATAAATAGACTTTTCACTCTTTTCTTTACATACAACCTCGAATCCACCTGTCGGGTGAGTATCTAATTATTGTTAATTATTAATTTAATTTGGTATTAAGTGCTAAATTTAAATGATTAAAATGTCTTTGTTTAGTCTTTTTACTAATTAAGCTATAATTAAACTATTTATTTCTATTTTGGTCTCTACCCAACAGGTGGTTCGTTCAACCCTATGTTTCCCTCTCTAATTCAACAAAATAAAATGCTAACAAAATAATGACAACAATAACAATATCAAAAAAACTTAAGTATCAATAAAAGAAACAAAACAAAACAAACGTTCTACTGGTTCAGGGTTGGCTCGCCACTTCAGCCCTACTGTAAAGTCCCTTCTGGAACCAGCCAAGCTGAAGAATTTGTAGTGCAGATGATGATCACGAAGAGGCAGGGGATGACAAGGATGATGAGGAGGGTGATGAGGAGGATGAGGATGAGGATGAGGATGAGGACCTGGCCTTGTACCCAAAAAGCCAAAAAATTATAATAATCACTACACAGCTCAAATACTTTTTTTTCTTTTCTTTTTTTTTCCAAAATCACTCTTGTTCTATATTTACAAATTATCATTTGATTGAAATTTTAATAAACTAAACAAAATAAAACTTGCTTTCTTCCTTATCTTATCATGTTTTCTCTTTTCTCTTTTCTTTTCAATCATTAAGACATTAAAAATCGATAACAGAATTACAAACAGGTTATATCAATTTAGCTTAAGATATATACAATGATGATTACAGTACAACTAATAAAACTTTAACATTGACTTATATACAAATTGATTTCAATAGACACACAACTCAAAATAGCTACTAATCGGTTATTAATTACCAATTCCTAACGTTAGCGTTGTTAGCACCAACGGCTATAAACGGCTACAAATGCTAGCAGTTGCTAACTTCCACTAACGCTAGGACCGCTAGCTATCAACAGCCACCAACTGTTATCAACATCAGTGGTGGCTAACTGCTGCTAACCGTTGCTAATGCTAGCGCGGCTAGCGCTAACGTTTTTTCCTTTTTGTTTCTTTTTCTTTTTAGTGAATATTGATATAATTACAACGAATGGGTTTTATATTCAAACTCACAGTTGGAGGTCACGGTCTGATGAAGCCAACAGGACCACATCATCTGCAAAAAGCAGTGACCCAATCCTGAGGTCACCAAACCGGACCCCCTCAACGCCCTGGCTGCGCCTAGAAATCCTCACCATAAAAATTATGAACAGGATCGGTGACAAAGGGCAGCCCTGGCGGAGTCCAACCCCCACCGGAAACGAGTCCGACTTACTACCAGCTATGCGGACCAAGCTCTGCCAACGGTCGTACAGGGAACGGACGGCCCGTATCAGGGGGTCCGATACCCCGTACTCCCGGAGAACCCCCCACAGGACCCCCCGAGGGACACGGTCGAATGCCTTTTCCAAGTTCACAAAGCACATGTGGACTGGTTGGGCAAACTCCCATGCACCCTCAAGGATCCCGCAGAGGGTGTAGAGCTGGTCCACAGTTCCACGACCCGGACGAAAACCACATTGCTCCTCCTGAATCCGAGGTTCGACTATCCGACGGACCCTCCTCTCCAATACCCCCGAATAGACCTTACCAGGGAGGCTGAGGAGTGTGATCCCCCTATAGTTGGAACACACCCTCCGGTCCCCCTTCTTAAAAAGAGGGACCACCACCCCAGTCTGCCAATCCAGAGGCACTGCCACCGATGTCCACGCGATGTTGCAGAGTCGTGTCAACCATGACAGCCCCACAACATCCAGGGCCTTGAGGAACTCCGGGCGGATCTCGTCCACCCCCGGGGCCCTGCCACCAAGGAGCTTTTTGACTACCTCGGCGACCTCGGCCCCAGAGATAGGAGAGCTCTCGCCCGGGTCCCCAGGCCCTGCCTCTTTACCGGAAGGCGTGTCGGTGGGATTGATGAGGTCTTCGAAGTATTCCCTCCACCGATCCACAACGTCCCGAGTCGAGGTCAGCAGCACACCGTCTCCACCATACACAGTGTTGACGGTGCACTGCTTCCCCCTCCTGAGACGCCGGATGGTGGTCCAGAACCTCTTCGAAGCCGTCCGGAAGTCGTTCTCCATGGCCTCACCGAACTCCTCCCATGTCCGGGTTTTTGCCTCAATGACCGCCGCAGCCGCCCCCCGCTTGGCCTGCCGGTACCTGCCTGCTGCCTCCGGAGTCCCACAGGCCAAAAAGGCCCAATAGGACTCCTTCTTCAGCTTGACGGCATCCCTCACCGCCGGTGTCCACCAGCGGGTTCGGATATTGCCGCCACGACAGGCACCGATCACCTTGCGGCCACAAGACTGGTCGGCCGCCTTGACAATGGAGGCACGGAACATGGCCCACTTGGACTCAATGTCCCCTGCCTCCCCCGGCACATGATCAAAGTTCTCCCGGAGGTGGGAGTTGAAGCTCTCTCTGACAGGAGACTCTGCCAGACGTTCCCAGCAGACCCTCACAATGCGTTTGGGCCTGCCAGGTCTGACCGGCATCCTCCCCCACCATCGGAGCCAACTCACCACCAGGTGGTGATCAGTTGACAGCTCCGCCCCTCTCTTCGCCCGAGTGTCCAAGACATGCGACCGCAAGTCCGACGACACGACTACAAAATCAATCATCGAACTGCGGCCTAGGGTGTCCTGGTGCCAAGTGCACATATGGACACCCTTATGTTTGAACATGGTGTTCGTTATGGACAATCCATGACGAGCACAGAAGTCCAATAACAGAACACCGCTCGGGTTCAGGTCGGGGGGGCCGTTCCTCCCAATCACACCCTTCCAGGTCTCACTGTCGCTGCCGACGTGGGCGTTGAAGTCCCCCAGCAGAATGATGGAATCCCCAGAGGGAGCACCCTCCAGCACCCCCTCCAAGGAGTCCAGAAAGGGTGGATACTCTGAACTGCCGTTTGGGCCATAGGCACAAACAACAGTCAGGATCCGTCCCCCCACCCGAAGGCGGAGGGAGGCTACCCTTTCATCCACTGGGGTAAACTCCAACATACAGGCGCCAAACCGAGGGGCAATAAGTATCGCCACCCCTGCCCGGCGCCTTTCACCAGCGGCAACTCCAGAGTGGACGAGAGTCCAACCCCTCTCGAGAAGACTGGTTCCAGAGCCCTTGCTATGCGTCGAGGTGAGGCCGACTATATCTAGCCGGAACTTCTCCACCTCGCGCACCAGCTCAGGCTCCTTCCCCACCAGAGAGGTGACATTCCACGTCCCTAGAGCTAGCTTCTGCAGCCGCGGATCGGACCGCCAAGGTCCCCGCCTTCGGCCGCTGCCCAGCTCACTTTGCACCCGACCCCTTTGGCCCCTCCTGCGGGTGGTGGGTTCACTTGAAGGGGGTCCCATGCTTTCTCTTCGGGCTGTGCCCGGCCGGGCCCCATGGGTGCAGGCCCGGCCACCAGGCGCTCGCCCTCGAGCCCCACCCCCAGGCCTGGCTCCAGGGGGGAAAACAGAGGACCATATATTTTACTCGTCATAAGGGGTCTTGTGAGCTACGCTTTGTCTGGTCCCTCTCCCCGGACCTGTTTGCCTTGGGTGACCCTACCAGGGGCATAAAGCCCCCGACAACTGAGCTCCTGGGGTCTTGGGACACGCAAACCCCTCCACCACGATAAGGTAGTAGCTCAGGGAGGGGCTTAATACATTTAAAAAAAAAAAAATTAATTCTTTTTTTTTTTCTTAATACATTTAAAAATGAATTAAATATTTTTTTTAATAAATTAATATTATTATTAAAATCAAACCCACATAAATACACTTTTCTTCAATACATTTTCTAAATTATCCAATTACTTTGTTTAACTGTTTTGGTAACCGAGGGTTACACAGTGCTGTGTGAAGATCCTAAACTTAGATTCACAGATTCAGATTCTACCTCCAGCAAATGCATGCTAGCCTACGTCACTGTGCCACACCTGTCTTTGTTGTTTTGAAATGGCACACACCTCTCTCCCCCCCCCCTCTCTCTCTCTCTCTCTCTCTCTCTCTCTCTCTCTCTCTCTCTCTCTCTCTCTCTGTCTCTCACTCTCTCTCTCTCTCTCTCATCTCTCTCTCTCTCTCTCTCTCTCTCTCTCTCTCTCTCTCTCTCTCTCTCTCTCAATCAATCAATCAATCAATCTTTATTTGTATAGCGCCAAATCACAACAAAGTTATCTCAAGGCACTTTACACATAGAGCAGGTTCTAAACCGTACTCTTCAAGTTTTAATTTTAAAGAGACCCAACATTCCCACATGAGCAAGCATTTAGCGACAATGGCAAGAAAAAACTCCCTTTTAACAGGAAGAAACCTCAGGCAGAACCAGGCTCAAAGTGGGCGGCCATCTGCCTCGACCGGTTGGGGTAGAGGGGAGAGAGAGGAAGAATAGGAGAGAGAGAGAGTAGCACATTGAAAATAAACATTGAAGCTAGAAGGTCCGGGACTGGAATATGTCATCCGGACGTCTACAGGCCCAGATTGCCTGTGAGATGAGAAAGCACAGACAACTCCGGGGAAGAAGTGTAGGTTACTGAATGCATTAATAGTACATGAATGTTATTGGATATAGATGGATGGATAGAGAGAGAGAGGAGGAGAGAGGAGCTCAGTGCATCATGGAGGTAGGAGTCCCCCGGCAGTCTAAGCCTATAGCAGCATAAACTAGGAGCTTGCTAACTTTAAGCTCTATCAAAAAGGAAAGTTTTAAGCCTACTCTTAAAAGTAGAGAGGCTGTCTGCCCTCCGGACCGAATCTGGGAGATGGTTCCACAGGAGAGGAGCCTGATAACTGAAGGCTCGGCCTCCCATTCTACTTTTAGAGATACTAGGTACCACAAGTAGGCCTGCGTTCTGGGAGCGCAGTGTTCTGGTAGGTACATAAGGTACTATGAGCTCTTTAAGGTATGATGGAGCCTGACCAGTAAGAGCTTTAAAAAGTGAGGAGAAGGATTTTAAATTCTATTCTTGATTCTCTCTCTCTCTCTCTCTCTCTCTCTCTCTCTCTCTCTCTCTCTTTGTCCCTCTGGGCATATTGTCAACTGTCAGTTTTCTCACAAACATTATTTTATACACTGGGAATTAGACGATATCCAATGTTATATGGTGCAAGCATGTTTTGATTTGGGGCTATTTTGTGTTTTTTAGCACAAAAATTAAACTTTACAAAAGACAACACACTTATTTACTTGGAGCAGGCAGAAACAGTCACTTGATTAACTATTTTCTTGTCTATCTCTTCAGCCCTGCTACTCCTGCTCTTGGTGCAGGATCAACACATTTAACCTGTTAAAACAACCTTATATTAACTGCAGCCGTATAACCAGAAAACCACCACATTAGTACAGGAGATGGTTGCCTTTTCCAGAGCAAGAATAGTGTTCGAGCTCCCCCACTTGGCAGAAACAGTACATTCATCTGTGCTGTTTCTCGGGAAATCACCAGACCAGTCAGTTAGGTTTCGTTTGTGTGTGACACACAGATCTGGCACCCATCTTGGCACCCACATCCGGAAGAAGAAAGAGGAAGTCATGGTTGTGATCTCATCTGTCCCCGCCAGGCCAGCAGAGCTTTTTGTAATCCTTTTGTTTTTGAACAAGATGAACATCAGCAAGACTCGAGTGATGCCAATCTGAAAAGTCATTAATCATGTGTGTGCAAATGGTTTTAATCTATAAGAAGCTGCAGCATATAAAAGGGAAAAAGGGTGAATGGAAATATTAGAGGTTTCATATCATAAAAACGATTTGCATTTTTAAAAGCATACTACTATAGGTATTGCTCTCTGAATATGAGGATCATGCATGATTGGAGTGTCTGCTGGGTAATTCATCCTGCTATTATAGGCAGTCATTTTATGGGTGAGATTACAATCTTTTGTTCAAGACATTGTTTCTGTTTCTCTTGTCCTCATCTGACCTCTCTTGGCACAGACTGGATTCCACTCCTGAAAGCTTGCAGCCTCACATGTCAATTTGCATCTCAATAATTTCCATTTTCTGGATCAAAGGAGTCATGATGCACACATAAAAAAAAGTCTTGAACACACCCTGCACACATAAAAAAAAGTCTTGAACACACCCTAACTAACCCTAGTCATGATCTCTGTGACTGTTACAGATTACAGGTACATAAAGACCAAGTAGGCAAAGAAGGAAAAATAAAGGCAGAGACGAGTCCCCTCCAGAAGTTTAGTCCTGGTGGATTATTGCTTGTCGGAGGGCTCCCTCTACCTGTGGAGCTGAAAAACTACATCAGGCAGCATGCTGTCAAATTCTTTTAAATGTTGTGTCTGAGTTTTCAGTTATATATTTTTTTTAGTCGTTTCCTATATTTCCCATTTTAAATATGTATTGTAATGTTTCATGCAGTTTTTCATTTTTTATGCATAATGCAAAGCAAAAGTACATTAAATTGCCCTTATGTATAACATGTTTCATAGAAATAAACTTGCCTTTTTTGGTCGTTAAATGTTGTTATGCACCTCAAAAACACTCAAACAAATCCCGTAATCTGATTATCTGTTTGGCAATAACTCAGATTCTGATTGATACACCGTCGAGATAAATGCTGCTTTTTTCTCTCTGATACCCGCAGAGAGAAACACCTGAAAGCTGTCTCTCTGGTTGTTGCTTCGTCCAAGGTAAATTAGGATATTTCTTTCGGTATTTTCCCCCCAGCTGCGCTGCCAAACTACACGAAATAGACGAGTTCTTCACACAAAAGTATATCTAATGTTATAGCCCAAAGCCAGGAACGATGTTGTGGCTTTTTTCCGTGTAATGAAACAATTAACCCAGACCAAGGACGAAATTTTCATTTCAGAAGTGGGGGGGACACAAGTATTTTTTTAATAAAACTAACTCTTTCAGTTCACTGTTTTCTAGTAGTTCTTCTAGTTTTCTATTGCTACTTGGATGTTTACAGTTCCCTTTTTTGGTTTTACTGGTTGTAAAGCATGTAGCAAAACATTGTCACCCAATTCTGTGTTTCATCTTGTTAGTCACTCCAACTCAGTATCACCAATTTCACACTTTTTTGAATATATGGTAAACAGACCTCATAGAACCACCACAGTGGTGGGCTGGTCAAACTGGCAGGAATATCACTGACATTGAATAAAATGTGCATAATTCAGTGTAAGTAGTCAAGTAATCAATTTTATTCGAACGTAACGAAGAACCATTTTTAGGCAGTTATATGGAAGAACATTTTGATGTAAATGAAAAGCAAATGAAAAATGAACACAGAAGGATCTACTTATTTACATATTCTTATACTCATAGTATATTATTTATTGTATGTAAAATTATTATTATTACTACTACATACTGTGATATACTGCTATTATACTGGCCTTAGTATTATTATTATTATTATTATGATGATGTTATACTATATATCTGGGTCCCAGACTCTGCTAGATAATGGTCATAGTGTTAAATTGTATATCATCAATTGCAGCCTATTTGGAGAGTATTAAACTAAACCCTTTGCAAGTACATAGGAGTCTTGCATCATTTCGGCCTAAAGCAAAATGTGATTATTTCATTTGCACATTTCGTATAAGACCAAGGAAAATATATGAATTAATGTTTTGTCGATATATACATTGACCTTTTGACGTTGAGTAACCCAAATTAGCTCCATAATTAAAAGGAGATTGGTGTGAAACGTTCAGCGGATGTATGTTATAATATGATTTCCATGCACTGCCAAAGCTAACAAACCCAAAATAAAGCCTGGTATGCCTCTCTCCAAGCTCTACAACGTGTAAAAACACGCAAATGTTATTTTCCCTTTCCTTCATAACCTGTTTAGTTCAGTTTAAGTGACGTTGGTCTCACACTGAAGTCTCATTGGCAAAGAAAGACGCGGAAGTGAGCGCTCCTGTCTGTCTTACCTTCGCAAAAAAGCATAGTATGTTTGTTTCTGGATTTTTTTAAAAACAAATCATTTGACAGTAGAGATGTAGACTTCAGTTCAGAATGAAGATCTTGGTTTTTCTGGTCCTCCTGGGTCTACACAGCACAGCAGCAGGTCAGTCTTTTTTATTTTTCGGTCGGTTGATGGTTTAAGAAAAGCCTTTATATCTGTAGACATGGTGATACGAATTTAAGGTTTGTTTCGTAGTATTTGTTCAAGAGACTCTGAGGTGCGGACTTGAGATCATGCAGCGATCATGAGCATATCAGCCCCTCCCCTCCCCTTCTTCTCAGCTGCTCGTTTAGTGGCAGCAGCCAATCAGAGCTGACTAGTCCTGCAGCAGAAAAAACAGTGTAAAGGCCCAGGAGGAGAAGAAAAGCGTTTTGGAGCAGATAAGAGTTTAGTTAATAGTACCAGTTATGAATCAGTTTATTTTCCGTGGACTTTCTGTGTGCGTGAATGTAAAAAAGTAAGTGCAAGTTTACCTGCATTTGGTGTTTAATTTGTAATTATTTCACTACGTGTAGAGGCAGCTTGTTAAATTGTTGCAGCCTGTGTTTAGCTAAATTTCACAGCTAATCCATATTACCAAGAAATGCTTAGGATGGATGTTTATGGCATTTCCTTTATTTCTTTAAGCTATATTTCTGGCATAATTATTCTGTAACTTTATGTGTGTAAGCAGGACAGAGTAATAATAATACTTTGGTGTTAATTGAGTGCAGATAATTGATGCATAATGTGTAGTGTTATTTTGGTGACAGTTCATGCATCCAGTTTAGTGCTATTGTGTGATTAATGCATAATTTGAATGTCAAGCTTTAGAGAGTGCCACCTGGAGTGTATGAGACCATAAAGGCATGTTTTTCAGTTAAATATGTGACGTACCAAATGAAGGAGACTGAAGGCCAGTTTATTCATTATTTTATAAATATTGTTTCTTTTGGTCCTTGTTTTAATAGAGTATATGCAGACCATTACTTACCTTGAATTTGCAGTGTTATTTTCATGGTCAGTTACAGTATGTAATGTTAGGATTACATTTAAGGTGTAACCTAATTGCCTCTGGATTTTGCATATGTTTGTTTCCTGTAGACCACACACATTCGCCTAATAAATGGTAAAGGAAGTTCTGCCTCCTCTGTGTCTGATCAACACCCCTTGGCGACGGCTACCACACCTGAACCACTTAGTCTCAGCTACAGTATTAGATGTTTAGTTCCCTGACTTCATTGCAGATTATAGAAATGTTTAAAAAGTCACAAACTCATAATATTGTTCACTTTAAATCCAGTCTGTGCAACGTGTTGATTAATGTCTGTTTTTTTGGTAACCTATCTTTTTTTGGGCTAAATTTCCTATTTGTGAAAATAGGAAATTAAAACGCATTTTTTCTTTCATCATTTTTAATCAGGTCCATTATTTGACGTTATACTATTTCATCAAGAGGACGTTTTAGATCGACTCGGTCCGAGCGCGTTCTGGACAAAATGGCAGCACAAAATAGTCCAACACACACTCAGATAAATAAAGAAAACAGTTAAAATATAACTCAAATACAACAAAAACATGTTAAACTACACTTGACCATAGTTGTACTTTATTTTATTGTTCATGACGTCATTTTTCTATTAAATATTCATATTTGTTCCAAACAAACAACAATGATGAAAATCACATCTTCAGTCAGTGTAACTATTAATTAGTGATATTATTCATTACTTATTATTGTAGAAATGATATAAATGTGTTAACAAACACTTTTCAGTCTTAAAGACGTCACTACATTTAATCTGAAGTGTGTATAATTAACATCTACAGACTGCTGAAGGTTTTTATTAGTAACCAACATGAGTCAGCAGATGGCGCTGTTTCCATAGATATTGATGCTGAAGACAAACAACTTGTTGCTCTGATGGCACAATATTTAATATCATTCACTAATGTTTGTAAACTAAATGACTGACAACCTTCATTATTTTTGTTCAATAACTCAAATATAAATTTGCCAAGTAACAGAAATCATCATCTCAGATCTCATGTTCATAATGACTTAATACTGAGTGTGTAAGTTTTATGATGTTACAATATTATGTCTTTATCTGTAATTACGGCAGATAACTTAATGCCTTTTATTTTTTTACTTGTTTGACACTGTAACTCTTATACTTTACAACCCATTAAACTGTATCAGGAGATGTGCAGAAAACTTCAGGAAGAAGAAAAGTAAGTTGTCATCATTCACAGTTTACAGTATCAGCTAAAGACCATATTTAGGGTTGAGTAACTTTCACAGTTGAAACGATACTGGTACCGTTCAGTATCTGTACTCATATCAATGGTACTTCATCTCGGTGCTTTACTCTAAATCTGTAATGCAAAAGAATAAAGATGCAAATCTAAATGTAAAGGGTGCAATTATTAGAAAAAAATGTAAATTATATACAGTGTAAATACGAGATGTATACACACAAAGTAAATATATAAAAACATATATATTCATGTTTTTATGTTGTAAGCACTGTTTTCCCACAATGCATCTGTGTAGTTTTAGCTATTATAGAGTTACACATGCTGACACCATGACTGTGTTTAGTAGGTATAGTGATTTTTATGAGATTTCTTGTCACTGTTAGCCAGTGGCAGAAGTGCATCCATGAGCAAAAGGTATAAAACTACCAGAAAGAGACAATCACATGTGTCCAGCTCATGTGTTCTGCACCAGAATGATACCTCTGAATTTACCAAAATGTATGACCATTTGGTTTGACGTGAATCAAAAATCAGTAGTAACGACATAATGAGGTCAGTACCCAACCTTAACCATAATAGACGTTATATAATCAAATCAAATACAATATGTTTTAGAATATAGAAAATAAAATTTAATCACGTACAGCATGTATCGTCCTGACATTTCTCTTGAAGGAACTGTGGCAGCTCAGGTCAACACTCATCTATCTTTATGAACAATTTCAGTCTGGTTTCTGTCCCCTCCACAATACTGAGATAGCCCTGGTGAAAACTACCAATGACCTCCTGATGACATCTGACTCTGAACTACTCTGCATACTGGTCCTCCTTGACCTGAGCGCAGCCTTCGACACTGTCTCTCATGACGACGTCCTCCTGGACAGGTTAGCCTCCATTGGAATCACTGGCATCCCTCTGGCTTGGTTCAGATCATATCTCTCTGGTCACACACAGTTTGTTCAACTCAACGCAGACCACACCCAGCTCTATCTTTCCACTAAGACTACCTCCACTCTGCCACCCACAGCTCTATCCGACTGCTTACTGGAAATTAAGTCATGGTTCTCACTCAACTTTCTTAAACTCAACAGTGACAAAACTGAGGTCCTCCTCATCGGTACCAGATCCATCTTAGCAACACATAACACTTTCTCCATGACCATCATCAATTCCACTGTTCCTCCATCCCCTCAGGTTAAGAGCCTGGGTGTCATCCTGGACAGCACATTATCCTTTGAAACCCACATCCATAACGTTACTTGGTCTTCATTCTTCCATCTACGCAATCGTCTGCGTCCCTCACTTTCACCAACCTGCACCGCTATACTTGTAAACACCCTGATTACATCCCGTCTGGACTATTGTAACTTTGTCCTCTTTGGTCTTCTTTTGAAATCTCTTCATAAACTCCAATTGGTTCAGAATACAGTCGCTCGTATCATCACCAGAACTCCCTCTATTGAACACATCACTCCTGCCCTGCAGCAACTTCATTGGCTCCCTATCAAATCCTGCATTGATTTTAGGATTCTGCTCCTCACTTTCAAGATCCTTCACAACCTGGCACCATCATATCTCTCTGAACGTACTCACATCTTCATACCTTCCCACACTCTCCGATCCTCTTCTGCCATCTAGATCTTTGCCCCATCTCCCTACTTACCACCACAGGGTCAAGAGCTTTCAGCCAATCTGCCCCCCGCCTTTGGAACTCTCTCCCACCAGACATTCACACTTCTGACTCTGTCTCTGTGCACTTATTCCGAGTGGCATACTCTGTCTCACACTGACTGTATACACATCCATATTTATTTATCTTTGTATCTTTCATGTCATCGCTGCACAACAGAAATTATCAGGAGAATGCACTGTAGCTTCTTTTGATTCCTATAAAACTTTAATTCAGAAAACTGAAATGATTACATGAACATTTTCTTACAGTAATTCACACTCTGAAGAAATTCTTCACTGCGTCCTCTCAAGTCCCAAACTTCCCGGAGTTTGTGGTTGTCGGGATGGTCAATGATGTTCAGATACATCACTATGACAGCAACACCATGAGAAAAGAACCCAAACAGGACTGGATGAACGGAATCACAGAAGATGATCCACATTACTGGGAGAGGGAGACTCAGATCTTCATGGGTCTCCAGCAGGAGTTCAAAGGCAACATTAACATTTTGAAGAAGCGCTTCAACCAAACTGGAGGTTTGTTTATGTTTCATCCAGTTAATCGTTTAGTACCTTAAGTAAAAAATAATTTTGATAATCATTAAAGTCTTTTATTGAGTAAAACATGAGAAACATTTGCTGGTTTCATTTTCTCAAATATGAAAATGTTATGCTTTTTACATCTTTATATCATCAAAAATTAAACTGTTCAGTGTTGATCATACAAAACAATCCATCAGTATTGCCTACCATCTTCCTTGACATTTGAGGTAGACTACTTTCCAGGCACTGTTCACTCTTTTCTGACATGTTGTAAAGTAAATGTTTAATAGATTAACCAAAAAGAAATCAATAGCTGAACTGATAGAAAATAATCATTAGTTGCAGCTCTAAATATTTAGCAGAAGTACAGATTAGATTAGTGGTTTAGTGGAGTGGTTTCTATCCAGCCAATAACAGCAGAAGGTGTAGATGTTGTGTTTTGGTGTGTGTGGATCAGTGTGTCTCTGTGGTGAAGATGTGATATCAGCTGATGACAGCTGACTGTGCTGAGATCTCACTCTGGTTTACTGCAGTCTGTGTCTCTGTCTCTCTCTCAGGTGTCCATGTTTTTCAGTGGATGGTTTGCTGTGAATGGGACGATGAGACTGGAGAGGTTGATGGTTTCAGACAGATTGGTTACGATGGAGAAGACGTCCTATCGTGGGATGTGAAGACAAATACATGGATCGCTCCAAAACAACAGGCTGTTATCACCAAAAACAGTTGGAACAATGACAAAGAAAGGTTGGCATATTATAAGAACGTCCTCACCCAGGAGTGCCCTGACTGGCTGAAGAAGTTTATGAAGTATGGGAGGAGCTCTCTGATGAGAACAGGTAGAATCACATCACACAACAATGTTAATATGTTAATATTCCAATTAATATGAACCAACATACAGAGACCTGCTGAGTCTCAGTTTACACACATTTATCACCATCTTTTTCCTCAATTTTCTGTCTCTTTCTATCTCATATTTCTGTGTGTCTCTCTCTCACTGTCCTCCTTCTCTCTTCCTAATCTAGTCTCTCACTCAGACCATGCCTTGCCTCCCACTCTGCCTTCTTCTCTGACATGTTCTGACTGTTTTTTGCAGATACAGGTAGATCTGGGAGGGTTGTCTGCTTGTACCTGTCTCTCTTGGCTGGGCTTCCAGAGGGTATTAAAGGACCACCTTTCTGGGAGTGTCTCTCTCTCTCTCTCTCTCTCTCTCTCTCTCTCTCTCTCTCTCTCTCTCTCTCTCTCTCTCTCTCTCTCTCTCTCTCTCTCTCTCTCTCTCTCTCTCTCTCTCTCTCTCTCTCTCTCTCTCTCTCTCTCTCTCTCTCTCTCTCTCTCTCTCTCTCTCTCCCCTGGGCCTGCAGCCCCTTTTTCCTTTCTTTGGTTTGTTGTGTCTGACAACACACATTACACCATATTTTCACTCATCTACATGCTGCTAACAACACTGCTGCTTTTCCTATTTCATCCACCCCGCTAGTTAGTTAATGTTTATTTGTTTGGGTTCAATAAATTACTTGGTGGTAATATCTGTGTGTGGCCTCCGTTCTTGTTGCCATCCTTGAGGCAGGTGGTATCACTTTTCTTCATCTGTCTTTCTTCTCCAATGTCCCTCCCTCCTTTCCTCAGTCAAACTTCAATTATGTGTCATTCATACTGTATATGTAAGTGTTACTGACACATTTAAATAAATTATATCAAACATGAATGATAATAATAATATTGTAGGAGCAATGTGTTGGATTTGGGTTAAATCTAATGCTCATCTCCAACACTAGGGGGTGCATGGTAATGGCCTGGCTAGGTCTATATTTGTTTTTGTTTTATTGTTTAGTTTATGTGAAAGGTTTATGAAAAGTGCAGACAATGTGTAACATGGACATTTTGGTAAGACAATAAATGCATGATGTGAATCTACTGGAAAGACAGAATAGCCTATCATTAATATTGTGATTACACGTCTAAACAATCACAGTCATTAGCAACCAGTAACAGCTAAAGTGTGGAGCTGAGTCACTACAAATATACTGTAAATAATCATAAACTATAACTGAAACTATAAACTGTCTTTGTCTTTACTCTCCAGAGCTTCCCTCAGTGTCTCTCCTCCAGAAGACTCCCTCCTCTCCAGTCAGCTGCTTCGCTACAGGTTTCTACCCTGACAGAGTCATGATGTTCTGGAGGAAAGATGGAGAGGAGCTTCATGAGAACGTGGAACTTGGAGAGATCCTCCCCAACCATGATGGATCATTCCAGATGAGTGTTGACCTGGACCTTTCATCAGTCACACCTGAAAACTGGAGGAGATACGAATGTGTGTTTCATCTCTCTGGTGTGAAGGACGACATCATCACCAAACTGGATAAAACAGCGATTCAGACGAACCGGGACAAGAGTTATGGAGGTGAGAAACACATTTAGTTTAATTTCATCTGATTTATATTTTGTGAATTTGTGATGGATGGTGTTGTTTGTTTCCTACAGTTGTTTCTTTTTCATTTGTCTGTTTTTAAATCATCCAGATTTTATTTGTCTCTTTGGACACCAAAAGAATTCATGATACGTTTCTCTTCTTCTTGTGACTTTCTTTTAGAAACTTAAATGACTAAAGTTGTGTTAATAGATACAATCTGATCCATTAAGTGATGAAAGAGTGAGATAAACGAAGTTAAATGTTCTGTTTTGGTTCTTCAGATTTCCCTCTTGGTGCTGTTATTGGACCTGTTGTTGTACTGCTGCTCCTGGTAGTCAGCATCGCTGGATACTTCCTCTGGAAGAAGAACAATAATGGTGAGAGACAAAAGATGTTTTTACTCATTTTTTTTTTACTTCCCAGATGTATTTAATATACATGTCTGTACTATTGTTTTGGTGTTAAAGTGTGTAGAATTTTGTGGCATATAATCAAATGGACTTTGTAGAAATGCAATATAGTTTTCATAAGTATGTTTTAATCAGTGGATAATCACAAGGAACTAAGAATCTCTTTTCATCGCCTTAGAATGAGTTCGTTATAGCTACATCGAGTTTCATAGTGACCATACGTCCTCTTATATACTTTGAAGGGGGAGAGGTTTTTAAGTGTTCAACCTCACCACTAGATGGCAGTAAATCACAAACACTGCATCATATATTTTACTTCCATAAAGTTTAAATATTTGCCAAACAATTAGTAAGCATATCTTGTGATAGTGATACAGACAGTCAATAATCAACAATGAATCTGAGTGAATTTATACCAGTTGTGATTAAGAGTGAAACTTCTGAAGACATTGCAGATCTTGTCAACTCCTAGATCCGCCCCTGCAGATGGTGCTGTTTTCTCTTTGGGTTCTTTCATAAATTCTGAATAAATAATAACTTTGTGAAACTGTTTTCTGTATTTCAGGGTTTCAATCTGCCAACAGTAAGTATTTTAAATATTAAATATGTTATATCTGCTTTACTTACTTGACAACATTAAATAAATATATTTTAAAAATAATGAGTGATATTAAAATGTAAATATGAGCAACTTTACAGAAAGTCAGACGTTAGTCATTGGTCACTCATGTCCAGTTTTGTCTCTCATGATAAAACTCTTCTTTTCAAATCAAATCATTTTTCTTTTTGCAGCTTCAGACACTTCATGATCATCATCAGATGGAGTTCAAGATACTAGATGATGACAGTAAGTGCTTCATTGTATCATCTTAGTTTACTAAACTAAACATTTATAATAGCCCCAAACTGTTGTATTTTAAAGGTGAAAACACAGTTTAGACTTAGTGATTTTGGGACCTCAGACAAACACTATTATTTTTATTCTTTCTCAAACTCATGTTGGTATTGGCAGTGGAAGAAGAAGTATTAAACACTTTTATCAGAAGTAAAACTATTAACTACTAATAGTACACATATTCATATTACACAGTAAAATACTGTAAAAGTTTAGGTGCTGCAGACAAAATTTCACAAATCTTCTTTAATTGAAGACTGAGATTGAAATAATTGAACCTGTTGTTTCATCTTTAATCATAATTTATTGTGTTTACCTGCATTCCTGCTTCATTCCTGCTTCATTCCTGTGCTGCGACTGCTGTTAAATACAGATTGTCTTCTGTTAAACGTGTGACACCATCATCAAAACACTAAATGAGGGAATATCATTTGGAAGAATGGTGTTCATCCCTCCAGTAGAGTTCAGTGACTAATATAATCAATACTAAGGAGCATTAAAGCTGTTCAGGCAGCACTAAGAAACTTAATGTTGGTGTTTCCTTTAGATTTGTCACCTGTCTGTATAAGGAAAACACTGCAAAAATCCTAAAAATATAATGTTTATAGGTGTTTCCTAACTTTCTTTTTAACAAATTAGTATAGTGTTAGTTTAGTCAGTAACACTGGTAAAGAACTACATGTTTTCATTGTTTCATATACTACTGTACATTTAACAATATTAGTGTTTGCCTTGGGGAGTGAAACAAGTCTTTTGTTGCCTGTCTGGTGACATATGTGTGACTCTAAACTGTGTTTCAATTGACTGTACTGATTTCATCTTTCAGTGTAAAGAGAAGAGAGAACTGGAGTGATATGATCCACCTTCTTGGTCTCGGTGAGGACTCGATCAGCAGCGCTCTGAATCAGCTGCAGCTGTCTGACCAACTTTTTAAAAAGACCAGTAAACACACAGTTAGAGCAGTCAAGTCTTCTATGGTAGCAATGTTATTATTATTATTATTATTATTATTATTATTATTATTATTATTATTCCATTATTGTAATATTTACCTGGTTATTTATTCATATTTATATTTTGTTTTGTTGTTTTTTTTTTAAATAACTTATCGGCCTCTTTTGCTTTCTGTCACTGTTCCTGCATTCATACTAATCTCCTTCACAATAGCAAAAAAAAGTAATACTGCTCCACTGGAAGGACAGCAAGACAACATTGAAATTTGGCTTCCATGTATTAACTTCATGAAGTAGAGCTGAAACCACCACAACTACTACTTAAAGCAGGACGCACATTGCAGTGAATTCAGTTTATCTGTTACACACAGACTGTAGCTGTATAGATATATGTCATTTATGATGATGATGATAATGGTGGTAATAAGTTCTGTGTTTTATTTATTTGTTTTGTTTTTTTGTTTGTTGTTGGGTTTTTTTTGTTGATTTGTTTGCATCTTTCATACCTTCTGTTTGCCCACTGTCTGCTCATCAGTCTAAACTTTGTGTTTATGCTTCATGCCCCCCTTGTTTTGTCAAATGTGTTATGTTGCTTGGTAATACCTCTTTTTTTTCTTTGGTTGGTTTGCACTTGTTCTCTGCACAATAAAAAAAAAAAAGGTTAGGAGATCATTTACTGTGTTTACCTGCATTCCTGCTTCATTCCTGTGCTGCAAGTGCTGTTAAATGCAAGTTGTTTTTTGTTACATGTGTGACAGTCGTAGCTAGAAGCATCACTTTCTTTCACTGTGTGAGTTAAACTCATCTGGAGAAAAGTGATGCAGCTGTCCGGCTGTTTCTGCAGAGCTCAGAGTCACATCATGTTTGTTTCTTAATGTCCATAAACAGGATCTGGTGTTTGAATGAGAGTGTAACATCTCATTTTGTGTACAACTTTAATAGATAAGGGTTTTTATAACTGAATAAAAAAGCCTCTGGAAACTCAGTGAAGACTTGTCTGATTATTTGAGCTTCATAGTTTAGGGGATTTGTCAGGAATTCAGTCTTGTTAAAGGTTAAGTTTTGTTTCAGGAAGCAGTGAGGCTGTTCAGAAACACTAAACACATTTTCAGTTAATGTCATTTAACTTAATTTCTCCTAATTTAATGAATACAGCACAGTCACACTTCTGACTCCTCTGTAAAACTCAGTATTAAACTCAAGTGTCCATCATCAGTGAACTGGAAGAGCTTTAACCAGAATACATTAAGTTCCTCCTGAAGAAATTAATTATATTAATGTATATAAATGGTACTTTTGTATTTATGATTGTATACTTTATAGTCTAAAATGTTAGATGAGTATTTTGACAATACTTAACTGTATTTTTTTCCACACATTTAATATGACATCATAATGGTCATGATGTCTTCTGGTAGTGTGCTCAGCCTTAGTGGAGCTACAGGTGAATCAACTTGATCCTTACAGGTTTATCACGATACTCATTGTTTTATTTAAGTGTGTTAATCAGACTCCAGTAAGCAGTAAGTGATACAAGATTAAAAAATGGATGTGTGCAGTGTGAACATCTGCAAAGTCTAAAATACAAACTACACAAAATATTTTTTACAACAGATGAAAAACGTATTATTTTACTAAGCCTATACATCTGTAACAATATGCAGGTTGGAACCATGTTCATTTAGTTTGTGATAATACTGTAACTAGTCACATATGAGTAAACATATATTATGTGTGGATTTTACAGACAGATGTGAAAAAATAACTCTGTTAATGAATAAAAACAAACACATAAATTATTACTGATTAGTCTAAAACTTTTAACAGAATAATTTTAAAGAAATAAACAAGTGAAAGTATTTACACAACTGGAAAACAATGTTGATTGTGTGTATTTAAGTGCTTGGGGTGAGCAATATGAAAAACCCTCTATCACTGTATATTTAATGTTATATCACTGTAGAGATTTACATATAGAGATACAGTAAATTGTTCTCCAAATTCAATCAATCAACAGATTATAGATCAGGGGTGACAAACATACGGCCCGTGGGCCAGTACCGGCCTGGGAAAGGGTCCACTCCGGCCCACTGAATAACTTTGAAAAGTAAGAAAATTGCAGAATACTTGAGTCCAAAGAAGAAAGTAAAACTGCATCGGTTCACTCACACATCATGATCCAGTAAATATGTAATACGAATACCATTAATAAAACTAATAATGTTAATAATGTTATTGTTAGTATTATTATTAATAATAATAATAATAATAATAATAATAATAATAATAATAACAATAATTGTATTTAAAATAGATTCAAATATATAAATCCTTTCATTTTTAACCCAAAATGTGTGTCTCTCAACCCAGGTAAGTATTTTAGTGATTTATATCTGAAAAGTTTAAATTATGTACTCTGTGTTCAAACATATGCTGACATTTTTTTCATGGTCTGAGACTCTTAGGAAAAAAGGAAATCTTAATGCTTCAGCATACAGTCACATTTTACACAATACTGTTCTTTATGGTCACAGTTTGAGTTCTTCCAGTTTCCAGATGACAACGACACCATGTAAAAAGCTCGGTCCATAAAAAACAAACCGTTTTCTCAGTTTCTTGTGAACAAAAATGGAGACCAGATCAGTGGCCAACTTCTGTAATTATGTTGTGGGAGCAAATCCTTGCAGTCAGGTTCAAAAATCTTTTAGAAAACCCTCCCAGAAGAGGTGAGGCAGTTATTGCAGCAGTTTAGTGCCAAAGATGTTTTAATGACATGTTAAACAATCCTGCATGGGTGTAAAGTTCAGATGTTCACATACTTTTGTTTTATAGTGTAAACAGACTTGCAGTACAGACTTGTACAAAAAAGTGAAATATTAATCAGAGTGTAGTGTAGTAATAATCAAACTGGACATTATTAAATCAACTCTGGTTTATTTTCACAATGAAATTTCATGGACATTTTCAGGTCAAAAGAAACAGGAAGGATTAAAGTGTTAAAACATTACTCAACAAGATAAAACCAATAACACAAATGTAATTAATGAAATTGTGTTAATAGCTTTATAGCAGGATAGACTTCTATAATTTGCTTTAAAGGACTCTGACTAAAGGTTGTACTTTAGTGTATTAGGCTTCATTAGAAAACAATTCTTCTATTAAATAGAGCAATAAAAAACATGTTCTGTCTTCTTAAAGTGCATCTGAGTTACAATAAGACATAATCAAACCTACTGTCATAATGTGAACAACCTTTTATTACAAAGATGTAATTATATGAAATATATTCTCATGAATAAATCCTCTAGTGTATAAATGGTAATTTCCCAAATATAACATGTCAGTCGATCAAGAAATATAATAACAAACGAGCCACAACTGAGTCAACAGCAAATAATGACTGTAGTTTCAATGGCCAGGACAAGTCACACATGTCAACAGACAGGCAACAGAAGACTTGTTTCACTCCTCAAAGTAAACACTAATATTGTTAAATGTATAGTAGTACATGTAGCATTGAATACATGTTACTGAAAAAAGCTCAAGGTTATTAGTTGACTTTGTTTTTCACACATCAGAGTTATAAAAACACATGTCAACATTTTTCTGTAGTTATACTGGATCTCACACTGAAAAATGCTTCATAACACTGACTTTTTGAATCTAAAACATTTGGTACTTGGTGGACTTTACCATCAGGCAAGTTAGGCAACTGTCTGGGGCCCCCAACTAAAAGGACCCAAACAGCTTTAGATTTATTATGATGTTTTAGATATGAAAAATATTGAATCATGTTACTATTCTAGCTCAGTGAACCCTGAAATAACAAACAAAAGAACCCAAAGATTTAAAACAGACAAACAAACATGTGACTGTAGACCTCTACTTCAGGGGAAATCATTGCACAACTGAATTTACCTAGAACATGAAATGCACTTATACTACAGTACTGTATACACTTTACTGTATAATATTATTCATTTACTATTAGTAGTTGATATTTTTTCTTCAGATAAAAGTTTTGAGTATTTCTTGCACTGCCAATACCAACATGAGTTTAAGAAAGGATACAAAATAAAGCAAGTCAGCATTTGTTTGAGGCTCCAGAATCACTAATTTCACCCCTGATCACAAGTTCATGTCTAAACTGTGTTTTCACCTTTAAAATACAACAGTTTGGGAGAGTTTTAGTATTATAAATGTTTAGTTTACTGAGCTTAGATGACTCAATGACGTTCTCTTTGTCATCATGTAGTATTTTGAACTCCAACTGATGATGATGATGATGGTGATGATGATGAAGCATCTGAAGCTGAAAAAATAAATATTTAATGAGTGACGAATTACTAATATCTGACTTTCTGTCAAATTGTTCATATTTACATTTTAATATCTCATTATCTTAAAATATTTGTACTTAATGTTGTCAAGTAACATCCAAACATAACAAAAAAAGCAGATACAACTATCAAACATTTAATATTTAAAATACTTACTGTTAGCAGGTTGAAACCCTGAAAGAACACAAAGAGAAAACATCACTATCTGTGTCATTATTACAATATGTCAACTAATTGTTTGTCAAATATTTACACTTTATGGACTTTTTATCACCAGAAGTAAAATATATGATGTTATAAAAACATTAACACCAAATCAATAGCAGAGACATGTATATTAAATACATCTGTGAAGTAAAAACATCATTTGTCTCTCACCATCCTTTCCCTTCTTCTTATTTTTCCAGAGGAAGAATCCAGTGATACCGACTACCAGGAGCAGCAGTACAACAACAACTCCGATAACAGCACCAAGAGGGAAACCTGAAGAACCAAAACAGAACATTTAACTTAGTTTATCTCACTCTTTCATCACTTAATGGATCACCTTTTATTTATTAACACAATTTTACTCATTTAAGTTTCCAAAAGGAAGTCACAAGAAGAAAAACATGTTGATGCTGAGTGTGTTTTAGTGAACAATCAGTGTTGGGAGTTAAAACCACAAAGTTTTACAGTAATTTGCCTTAAACTGCTGTAAGAGCACTTGTGTGAGGGGAAAACAGAAATAAAGAAGTAGATGTTAGAGGAGGCTTGATGCTGTGACATGTGGAAATATCCTTCATTTGGAAAAAATAAAACAGATTAAAAACTCTTCTGACGTCCAAAGAAACGAATAAAATCTAGATGACTAAGAAAACAGAGACAAACAAATAAAGAAAACACTGAAGGAGAAAAACAAACCGATCAATCACAGGACAATTCAAATCAGATGAAACTAAACTAAATGTGTTTCTCACCTCCATCACTTCCATCACCAGTCTTGCCCCAGTTCGTCTGAATTGCTGTTTTATCCAGTTTGGTGATGATGTCGTCCTTCACACCAGAGAGATGAAACACACATTCGTACCTCCTCCAGTCTTCAGGTGTGACTGATGAAAGGTTCAGGTCAACATTCATCTGGAAGGATCCATCATGGTTGGGGAGGATCTCTCCAAGTTCCACGTTCTCATGAAGCTCCTCTCCATTTTTCATCCAGAATATCATGGCTCTGTCAGGGTAGAAACCTGTAGCGAAGCAGCTGACTGGAGAGGAGGGAGTCTTCTGGAGGAGAGACACTGAGGGAAGCTCTGGAGAGTAAAGACAAAGACAGTTTATAGTTTCTTTATTATTATTTACAGTATATTATTATTGTTGTTGTTTGGTGTAATGTATTTAAATGCATTAGTAACACTATGACATGCAAATAAACTTCTTTGAAGTGTGGTTTAGAAACAGAGGGAGGGACAGAGGAGAAGAAAAAGACAGTTGAGGAGAGGTGAGGTGTTGAGAGATTGAGATTGAGAGACAATCTATTAGTGTTCATATAATGAAGTTTATTTCATTTAATTCAGTATGAGATATTTCTGGGTAAATGAATTTTGGTTATTGGTTGAATTTGTTTTTCAGACATCAGAGTTATAATAAAAACACAACATCTCAATATTGTTGTGTAGTTATACTGGATCTCAGTTAGACAACCTGGGGCCCCCAACTAAAAGGGCCCCAAACAGCGTTAGATTAATAATTATGTTAAGATATGAAAAATATTGAATCATGTTACTATTGTAACTCATTGAACTGACAGAATTGTGAGAAAGACAGAAAATGGAAAAAAAAGAAAGGTGAAAAATATGTGAAAGAATAACAGAAAATGTGGTAAAGGAGGAGGGAGGCAGAGAGATGAATAGAGGTGAGAGAGAAAATGAAAGTGAAATGTGTGTAAACTGAGACTCAACAGGTCTCTGTGTGTTGGTTCATATTTATTGTAATGTTACTGTATGTTAGAAATAGAGGAGGCATATTAAAATTGTTGTGTTCATGAAACTACATCAGGTCATGTGATTCTACCTGTTCTCATCAGAGAGCTCCTCCCATACTTCACAAACTTCTTCAGCAAGTCAGGGAACCTCTGTGTGAGGACGTTCTTATGATATGCCAACCGTTCATTGTCATTGTTCCAACTGTTTTTGGTGATAACAGCCTGTTGTTTTGGAGCGATCCATGTATTTGTCTTCACATCCCACAATAAGAAGTCTTTGCCATCGTAACCAATCTGTCTGAATCCATTAACATCTCCAGTCTCATCGTCCCATTCACAGCCAAGCACCCACTGGAAAATGTGGACACCTGAGAGAGAGACAGAGACACAAACTGCAGTAAACCAGAGTGAGATCTCAGCATTTTATCAGTAAACAATGAAACATGAACAAACCTCCAGTGTGGTTGAAGCGATGCTTTAAAGTTTCAATGAAGCCTTTGAAGGTATGATGGTAACCCAAAAGATTGGCAGTGTGCCCTTCCCAGAACTGTGGATAATCTTCTGTAACTCTGTTCATCCAGTCCTGTTTGGGTACTAGTCTCCTGGTGTTGCTGTCATAGTGCTGTATCTGAACATCATTGAGCATCCCAACAGCCACAAACTCTGGGAAGTTTGGGACTTGAGAGGACACAGTGTAGATATTCTTCAGAGTGTGAATCACTGTAAGAAAAAGTTCATGTCATGAACATGTGTAGGGGGTTTGTTTGTGTGTGCTCAGGTCTTTAAGAAATTATTTAAAGGACACACTAGTAAGACTAAGTGCAATGAAAGCGTGACACTTCATATCCAATAAAGGAAATTTAAATAAAGTGATATTAGTATAGTATTACGTTATCAGCTCCAGTTATTACATTTGGAAAGGATTTTTTTTTTACCAGGCCAATAACATAATAACTCATTACGTTATTGGCAAAAAGTAATTGCTTTATAGGTTTAGGACTTTTATTAAGTGTTGGCTTATTACATTAAAAAACGACGTTATCGGCCGTTATTACGTTATTGACTGCCAAAAATGTATTTTGTTGTATTTTAGTTATATGTTCACTGTTTTCTTTATTTATAGTGTGTTGGACTATTTTGTCTTTTTGTGCTCGAACCGAGTCGATCAAAGGTCCTGATACGTTTAGATAAGATTGATGAACGCGTTGCACAGACTGGATTTAAAGTGAACTTTAACATAATGAGTTTGTGACTTTTTAAACATTTCTACAATCTACAAGGAAGTCAGGGAACTTGACGTCAAATACTATGAAAGAAATCTTAAGTTCGTATCACCGTGTGTAAACAAAGCTTTTTTCTTAAACCATCAACCGACTCAAAAAGACTGATGAACTCACCTGCAGCTGCGCTGTGTAGACCCAGGAGGACCAGAAAAACTAAGATCTTCATTCTGAACTACAGAAACTACAACATTACAGAGATGTTTTTTATCTAGAGACACACATGCTGCTCCTATTGTGAGTCCCACTGATTAACTGAGGGTTGGACCTGAGCCTCCATCTGAGCCAATGACAATTTAGTGTGAGACGAGCGTCATTTAAATCGGGGATAAATTGATCTAAACAGATTATAAAACGAAAGTGAAAATAACATTTGCCCTGGAAAACTATTTCTTCGTTTTTTCTCTCCTTGTATCTTCAGTGGGAGAAACATGGATGTAATTAAGTGAACTAAGATTCACAGCTCAATGATGATGGATACTTAAGTTTAATGCTGAGTTTACCTTTACAGTGGAGTCAGCCGGCTCTGTTTAACAGCAGGCTGCAGCTCCCTCCAGTGGAAGAAAGTAAAACTGCACAGGTTCACGACAGACAGTGTACTGCAGGAGACATACAGTATGATGATCCAGAAAATATTTACTACTACTACTACTACTACTACTACTACTACTTCTACTAATAATAATAATAATAATAATAATAATAATAGTTTTTAAAATAGATTCAAATATAGAAATCCTTTCATTTTCAAACCAAAGATATGTGATACGAATGAAGATGAATATGTAATGTTAAGTTTAGTACTGTAACGTGTGATGTTTATTGACTGGGAAGTCATACAAGAAGTCGTGCTAAAAGTAATTTGAGAGCTAATGTAAAGTGTGCGTTGCTTAGCAACGATGTGTATCAGCCTACTGTTAACGTAAACGGCTCATTTGTGCTGTGTAGTTCTTTAGCTATTCTTTAAATAGCATTACTGTTTATTGGTGACACGCTGTAAAGGAAACTAAGGTTTTGTATTATCTTTTATTTGCAGTTTCACTCGTGGTATTTCACCATAAAAGAAGGAAACAAAGGGAGCAAGACGCTCTGATCCTGGCTCAAGTGTTGTACCTGAGTTTGGCTGACCGTTTAACTGTGATAACGTACACGAAGTACATAACGCGCAGGTATGCTGGTATTTTTTCATGGTTAGAGACTCTTAGGACAAAGGGAAATCTTAATGCTGCAGCATACAGTCACATTTTAGACAATACTGTTCTTTAGGGCCACAGTTTGCAGATGAGTTCTTCGAGTTTCAAGATGACAATAACACCATGCACAGAGCTCGGTCCATAAACAGTTCTCTCAGTTTCTTGTGAACAAAAAATATTCTCTATTGATTCTGTGGCGTAGCCAATGTGAACAAATTCTTGCAGACAGGTTCAAAAATCTTTTAGAAAGCCCTCCCAGAAGAGGTGAGGCAGTTATAGCAGCATTTTAGTACCAAAGATTTTTGAATGACATGTTAAACAATCCTGTACGGGTGTAAACCAGTAAACTATGAAGTGGTTAGTCTAATTAATTATAATCAGTGTTACTCCATGTGTGGAAAGAACAGAAGAAACACCATTGTGTTACTGACAAAGTGTATCTGCCAAAGACTGTATGTAAGAAATGGAGGTAACATCCGTGACGTCACCCATTGGTTTGTGGAGTGCTGCTCGGAAGCCAATAGTATCGGATCAGAGCAGCGCCATCTTGAACATTTCCGGTGCATGCCAGGAAAAATAAAAACACGGATTCTACTTATATGGGCATCAGGAGGAGCAAGAAGCGCCCTCTTGAACCTTTGAACCAATCAACCTGTCAATCACGACGTAGCCACGCCCTAATGCATACCATGCTTTATCGTCAAATATAAAATCAGGGAGGTCAAAATTTCACAAATGAACATCATACTGCATTGAAGAAGGCTTTAAACTAGCGATTGAGACCATAAACACATTTTGAAAACGTTTACTGAGGTTAGAAATCAAGTGAGAAGTTGGTGAATTCTCCATTGACTTGTATAGAGACGGAAGTTCTTTTGACACCAAAACGGTCGCCCCCTGGTGGCCTTTTTATAGAATGCAGTTTAAGTTACTTCCGCGTTGGCATCATTTCAGAGGACCGGAACTCCCCGCCTGGTCTCTGCAGACATCAGGACCCGAGGTCAAAGGTTATTCAATGTCTCATTTATTCATTTATTACATATGTAGTAATAATCACACTGGACAGTATTAAAGGAACTCTGGTTTATTTTCACAATGAAACTTCACGCTGAGGTCAAAAGAAACAGGAATGATTAAAGTATTAAAACATTACTCAACAAGATAAAACCACTGACACAAATGTAATTAATGAAATGGTGTTAATAGCTTTCAAGCAGGATAGACTTCTATTATTTTATTGAAGTGAAACATTTTGACACTAATTCTTTTTAAAGGACTGTGACTAAAGGTTGTACTTTAGTGTATTAGGCTAATAAAGAATTTTTAAATAAGACAACATACTTTAAAGATGTAATTATACAAAAAAAATACTCTTTTGGATGAATACTGTAGTGTATCAACGTTTGTTCCCCAAATATAACATGTCAGTTGATCAAAAATATAATAACAAAGGAGCCGCAAGTGATGAGTGTAGTTTCAATGGCCAGGATAAGTTTTGTTCAGTCGTCTGTCTGTTTCTGTTTTCTCTTTCAAAAATATATCAATGTATCAATAGGATTTGGAAACACTTGTCCATGCATTTATCTTCAGTAAACTCAACTGCTGTAACAGCTGCAGCTGATCGAGTCCTCACCAAGACCAAGAAGGTGGATCATATCACTCCAGTTCTCTCTTCTCTTTACACTGAAAGATGAAATCATCACAGTCAATTGAAACACAGTTTAGAGTCACACACACATCACCAGACTGACCGATTTTCACTCCCCAAGGCAAACACTAATATTGTTAAATGTACAGTAGTATATGAAACAATGAAAACATGTAGGTCTTTACCAGTGTTACTGACTAAATTAACACAGAAATCAATAGTTAAGAAGCATGTAAGGAAACACCAATGAACATCATATTTGCAGGATTTTTTGCATTGTCTTATTCATGCAGACAGGTTACAAATTAGAGGAAAACCCAACATTAAGTGTCTTAATAAGGTGTTGGGCCAGCACCTGCTGCTAGAACAGCTTTAATGCTCCTTAGTATTGATTCTATTAGTCAGTGAACTCTACTGGAGGGATGAACACCATTCTTCCAAAAGATATTGCCTCATTTAGTGTTTTGATGATGGTGTCACACGTTTAACAGAAGACAATCTGCATTTAACAGCAGTCGCGGCACAGGAATGAAGCAGGAATGAAGCAGGAATGCAGGTAAACACAGTAAATTATGATTAAAGATGAAACAACAGGTTCAATTATTTCAATCTCAGTCTTCAATTAAAGAAGATTTGTGAAATGTTGCCCTTTGTTCTAAACCAGAAGCAGAAATTCTGTTAAAAATACTTTTTGAGGTCACAGTCATTTATTTAAGTTCATCTTCCTCTTCTCACCTTCACTGGTTTCCTGTCAAGATGACAGGAAACCAGTCTGTTGGTGTTCATATAATGAAGTTTGTTTCATGTCATTCAGTGTGAGATATTTATGGGTTAATTTTGGTAAATGGTTGAATTTGTTTGTCAGACATCAGAGTTATAATTTAAAAAAACAACATGTCAGCAATTTTCTGTAGTTATACTGGATCTCACACTGAGAAATACTTAATTAGACTGACTTCTTAAATCTAAAACATTTGGTACCTGGTGGACTTTATCATCAGGCAAGTAAGGCAACTGTCTGGGGCCCCCAACTAAAAGGGCCTCAAACAGCTTTAGATGTATTATGATGTTTGGATATGAAAAATATTGACTCATTTTACTATTCTAACTTGTTGAACCCCGAAAAATAACCTGACACATAAAATGTTGCTGGTTACGTTACACATTCAGATTTTACTCACAAAATACAACTATTAAAATATGATGCATTATTATTGATTAAACTAACGAGAATTATATACAACTGTTCAAATTAGGGTTAGTTTAAGTACACTGTAGTAATAATACTTTTCTCTCTTTCACTCTTTACTTTTACAATTTGAATTCAGGACTGAAAACTTGTACAGTACCTTCCTGTGTAGTATGAAGGAATATACTCTTAATAGTTATTAGTTTTATTTCAGAGTTTGAGTATTTCTTCTTCCACTGCCAATACCAACATGACTTTGAGAAAAGATCAAAAGTAAATAAAGTCAGCGTTTGTCTGGGGCGTCAAATCACTGATTTCACCCCTGATCACAAGTTTATGTTTAAACTGTGTTTTCACCTTTAAAATGTTTAGTTCATTAAACTAAAATGACATGATGATGTACTCACGGTCATAATCCAGTATTTTGAACTTCAACTGATGATGACAATGATGATGATGAAACATCTTTAGCTGCAAAAAGAAAAACATTTTGATTTGATATGAAGAGTTTCATCATGAGAGACAAAACTGAACATGAGTGAAGAATTACTAACACCTGACTTTCTGTCAAGTTGTTCATATTTACATTTTAATATCTTTCATTATTTTAAAATATATTCATATAATGTCAAATAACATCCAAATATTACAAGAAAAAGCTGAAAAAACTATCAAACATTTAATATTTAAAATACTTACTGTTAGCAGGTTGAAACCCTGAAATACAGAAAAATCATCACAAAGTTATTTATTGAGAATTTATGAAAGAACACAAAGAGAGAACTATCTGTGTCATTATTACAATATGTCAACTAATCTTTAATCACATATTTACACTTTATGGACTTTTTATCACCAGAAGTAAAATATATGATGTTATAATAACATTAACACCAAAACAATAACACACACATGTATATTAAATACATCTGTGAAGTAAACATCATTTCTCTCTCACCTTCCTTTTCCTTCTTGTTCTTCTTCCAGAGGAAGAATCCAACGATGCCGATTACCAGGAGCAGCAGTACAACAACACCTCCGATAGCAGCACCAAGAGGGAACCCTGAAGAACCAAAACAGAACATTTAACTTAGTTTATCTCACTCTTTCATCATTTAATGGATCAAACTTGTGTAAATATCTAATAAATAAAGATGCCTTCAACTGCTGTAAGAGCACTTGTGTGAAGAGAAAACAGAAATAAAGAAGTAGATGTTAGAGGAGGCTTGATGCTCTGACATGTGGAAATATCCTTCATTTGGAAAAATAAAACAGATTAAAAACTCCTCATGAATTCTTCTGACGTCCAAAGAGACAAATAAAATCTAAATGACTAAGAAAACAGAGACAAACAACTATAGGAAACACTGAAGGAGACAAATAACCCGATCAATCACAAGACAATTCAAATCAGATGAAACTAAACTAAATGTGTTTCTCACCTCCATCACTTCTGATTCCAGTCTTACCTTCATTAGATCTGATCACAGCTTTGTCCAGTTTGGTGATGATGTCGTCCTTCACACCAGAGAGATGAAACACACATTCGTACCTCCTCCAGTCTTCAGGTGTGACTGATGAAAGGTTCAGGTCAACATTCATCTGGAAGGATCCATCATGGTTGGGGAGGATCTCTCCAAGTTCCACATTCTCATGAAGCTCCTCTCCATCTTTCCTCCAGAATATCTCGGCTCTGTCAGGGTAGAAACCTGTAGCGAAGCAGCTGACTGGAGAGGAGGGAGTCTTCTGGAGGAGAGACACTGAGGGAAGCTCTGGAGAGTAAAGACAAATACAGTGTATAGTTCCTTTATTAGTATTGTTTATTATTATTATCATTACTGAAATGTGATTAATAAAAGGAGGGAGGAACAGAGGAGAAGAAAGACAGATAAAGACAGGTGAGGAGTGAGAGACTAGATTAGAAAGAGGAGAGAAAATGGAGTAAAAAGATGGTGAAAAATGTGGGAGTTACAGAGAAAATGTGGTAAAGGAGGAGGGAAGAGAGGTGAGAAAGAAAATGAAAGAGAAATGTGTGTAAACTGAGACTCAGCAGGTCTCTGTGTGTTGGTTCATATTTATTGTAATGTTACTGTAAGTTAGAAACAGAGGAGGCATATTAACATTGTTGTGTTCATGAAACTACATCAGGTCATGTGATTCTACCTGTTCTCATCAGAGAGCTCCTCCCATAGTTCACAAACTTCTTCAGCAAGTCAGGGAACTCCCGGGTGATGGAGTACTTATACAATGCCAACCGTTCTTTGTCATTGTTCCAACTGTTTTTGGTGATAACAGCCTGTTGTTTTGGAGCGATCCATGTATTTGTCTTCACATCCCACGATATGAAGTCTTCTCCATCGTAACCAACCTGTCTGAATCCACTAACCTCTCCAGTGTCATCGTCCCATTCACAGCCAAGCACCCACTGGAAAATATGGACACCTGAGAGAGAGACAGAGACTCAGACTGCAGTAAACCAGAGTGAGATCTCAGCATTTTATCAGTGAACATAAACAAACCTCCAGTTTGGTTGAAGCGATGCTTTAAAGTTTCAATGTAGCCTTTGAAGATTTGATGGGTATCCAAACCTCTGGCAGTTTGCCACTCCCAGAACTGTGGATTATCTTCTGTGACCCTGTTCATCCAGTCCTGTTTGGGTTGTAGTCTCCTGGTGTTGCTGTCATAGTGATGTATCTGAACATCATCAACCATCCCAACCAGCACAAACTCTGGGAAGTTTGGGACTTGAGAGGACATAGTCAAGATATACTTCAGAGAGTGAATCACTGTAAGAAAAAGTTAATGTCATCATTTCAGTTTTCTGAATTAAAGTTTTATAAATAACTTTTTAGATCAAATAAAATAATGTTCTGTGCACAGAATCAGAAGAAACTACAGTACATCCATCAATTGATGTAAAATGTTGCTCCAGATATATATATTAATGATGATTCCGTCTTGAACAACACATATAGTTTGATATTAAATATTAAACCCGTATATTATTGCACATTCGTGCATTTTTACTTAAACAACTCAATTTAACAACTATTTGATCACCAAATTACAGATAAAGCCATGAAAATGGGCACTATGAAAGCATTCTCTCTCTCTCTCTCTCTCTCTCTCTCTCTCTCTCTCTCTCTCTCTCTCTCTCTCTCTCTCTCTCGCTCAATTTGTCCATTCATTTTCACAAAATTAGCCAGAAGTCATCCACTACCCCAATATTATCAAAATGTCATAGTTAACAACAAAATGAACTGTGTTCATTAAAGAAAATAAGATCACTGATTAGCTTTCAACATGTGTGCTAGAAAGTAAGGACGTTTAAACAAGAGAAGAAAGTCTAATATCAGTCACATGACTGGCTAATTTGTCAATCCATTGCCATCCAGTGGTCAATTATGGGTTCTATGAAAGAAAACAATCTTTAAGATTTAAGGGGACAAAAATGGATATCTTTAAGAGTGAGATACAGAGATTTCACATCATACAGTTGTCTGTGTTTGCAAACGTGTGCTACCACTTCATTTGTAGCTTGAAAGGCTAAGGAGCAGAAGGAAGGACTGGAGATCATTCTAACCATCAAGTTAAACAAACAAATAAATACAGAGAAAGAGAGAGTGTAAGGGGTTTGTTTGTGTGTGCTCAGGTCTTTAAGACAATATTTAAAGGACACACTACTACTAAGTGCAATGAAAGCGTGACACTTCATATCCAATAGATGAAACTTAAATAAAGTGATATTAGTATATTATAACGTTATCAGCTCCAGTTATTACATTTGTAAATGCCAATAACATAATAACCAACCAATAACGTAATAACTCATTATGTTATTGGCAAAAAGTTATTACGTTATTGGTTCAGTACTTTTATTACGTGATTGGCTTATTACATTAACATCGGCCGTTATTAGGTTATTTGCTGCTAAAAGTGTGTTTAGTTGTATTTTAGTTCTATGTTCACTGTTTTCTTTATTTATAGTGTGTTGGATTATTTTCGACCGAGTCGATCTGAAAGACCTGATTAATTTAGATAAGATTAATGAACGCGTTGCTCAGACTGGATTTAAAGTGAACTTTAACATAATGAGTTTGTGACTTTTTAAATACTAATACAATCTGCAAGGAAGTCAGAATTTCACATCAAATACTATGAAAGAAATCTTAAGTTCGTATCACGATGCATAAACATAAAGCCTTTTATTAAACCATTAACCGACTCAAAATATATTAACTCACCTGCTGCTGCGCTGTGTAGACCCAGGAGGATCAGAAAAAACAAGATCTTCATTCTGAACTGCAGAATCTACAACTTTACTGTTGTAATGTTTTTTATCAAGAGACACACGGACTGCTCCTCTTGTGAGTCACACTGCTTAACTGAGGGTTGGACAGGTAAATACACTCACCTGAGCCAATGAGAATTTAGTATTAGACCAGCGTCACTTAAATCTGGGTTAAATTGACTTGAACAGATTTTTAATGAAAATGAGAGACATTTGCTCGTTTTTACCCAAATTATAGAGAGTGGAGAGGCATGCATGCTTTATTTTGGGTTTGTTAGTTCATGGAAGTCCTGTTACAACACATATAATAATACTTGTAATATAACATACAATGTTTTGTAGGTTAATGTCATATAATGTGCAGAGATGTGTTCACTTTCTGGGAGGTCAGAGGTCACTGTCAGCTCCAGATCAGCACTCTGGAGGTTGTGGGGCTGCAGTAATGTGTTATTCTTCTTTTATTGTTCTGTGTGGATGTTCTGGGGTTGAAAACAGTCCTGATCAAAAATATCAACATCAAACAATGTGGTTTTATTGGTGTTACAGTGACTAAATGAGGTGAATGTTTCCCTCTAGAGGTTCAACACTCCAGTTAATGTGCAGCAGTAGTTTCTGTAATTCATTAAAAAGAGATTTATTTAAAACAGATCAGTGTGTGCAGCGATACCATGTTGTTATATAATTAGATGTATGAAAGCAGTTTAAACAGCCTGTCCTCTGAGCTGTTGATGGGAAACCACCTGAGGACATCTGACTCTATAAAATAAAATAATAAAAACATTATAATCATGAATTACTCTGGTCATATTTATTCATTAAATTAGGAGAAATTAAGTAAAATGAAATCCATTGAAAATGTGTTCAGTGTTACTGAACAGTGTCACTGCCTCTTGAAACAAAATAAAACCTTTAACAAACCGGAACTCTTGAAAATACCTTAAACTGTGGAGCTCAAATAAACAGACACGTCTTCACTGGGTTTCCAGAGGCTTTTTATTCATTTATAAAACACTTATCTGTACAATTTACATTTACACCAATATCCTCAATAATAATAATGACAGAATAGGTACCAAGGAAAAATGACAAATAAATAAAACAGATTAGAGAGACATGATAATAAAAAGTTTTCAGCTTCAATAATTTACTATCTACACATAATATTTGGTGTAAAAGTGAAGAACAAAATCCAGCTCACTGTGTAAAACTGTACAATAAAAACAAAAAGAAGCTGACTGTAAAGTTAACACCACTGTAAACATCTGTACAGATTCAACATCATTTACACACCATCAGAGAGAGATTTGACCTGCTGCACAATGACATGACACATTGGCCTCCAACAAGAACAGTGTTCAACCAAAGTCTGCTTCAGTTTAGCCAAATATTCATAGCTGAGTATAAATTCAAACACCAGATTCTGTTTATGGACATTAAGAATCAAACATGATGTGACTCTGAGCTCTTTCTTGTTTCTCTGCTCATGTTTTTGGTCTCTGGAAGCTGCTGCAGTGACAAAATAAATCACTTACAAAACATCTGCAGAAACAGCTGGACAGCTGCATCACTTCTCTCCAGATGAGTTTAACTCACACAGTGAAGGAAAGTGATGCTTCTAGCTACGACTGTCACACATGTAACAGAAAACAACCTTCATTTAACAGCAGTCACAGCAGGAATGAAGCAGGAATGGGGAAAAAAAGAAATAATTACTGGAGTTCATCTTCCTCTTCTGATCTTGTCTGGTTTCCTGTTAAGATGATAAACAGACAAACAACGTGTTATATATATATATATTTATCTATTTTACTCACAAAACAAAACAATTAAAATATGATGCATTATTATTCATAAAACTATCCAGAATTAAACACTTAAAATTAAAGTAAGTTTACTTGTGTTAATATTACCTCTCTCTCTTTAACTCTTCACTTATACACGTTGAATGAAAAACTTTTACAGTACTTTTATTGTGTAATATAAATAAATGTCTAATAGTTTTACTTCAGATAAAAGTTTGGAGTACTTCTTCCACTGCCACTACCAACATGAGTTTGAGAAACGATAAAAAACTAAAGTCAGCGTTTGTGTGAGGCCCCAAAATCACTGAATCCACCCTGATCACAAGTTCATGTCTAAACTGTGTTTTCACCTTTAAAAAACAGTTTGAGAGAGTTTTAGTTGTATCATATATATATTTGGTTCAATCAGCTAATTTGACATAATGAAGTACTTACCATCAGGAACTGGAACTTCAGTGGATGACGATGATGATGATGATGATGATGATGATGATGATGATGATGATGATGATGATGCATCTGAAGCTGCAAAAATAAAACATTATTTGATTTGATTTGAAGAGTTTTATCATGGGAGTTTAACATCTCTCAGTATTTTTCAAATATCTTTATTCAATGTTTGTCATGTCTTGTCTTCCTTTTCAGGTCACTTCACTTCCTGTCCAGCTCTAATGTGGAGCACCTGTGTCTCATTGTCTCCCCTGTCTGCATGTATAAAACCCTGCGTCTCCCCGTTCTCCTTTTCCAGAATGTCTTGTCTACCTTTAATGAGCGCACGCTGCCTGATTCTTACTGAGTTGTGCATTTGAGTCCTCTGGTTTTTGTCTCATAATGTTGTAAAGTAATAATAAAAAATGTCACATTTATTTATTCAGAATTTATGAAAATTCTATTACCAGATATGTCAACTAATTATATGTCAAATATTTATACTTTATGGACTTTGTATCACCAGATGTAAAATATATGATGTTATAAAAACATTATTGCCAAAACAATAGCACATACATGTGTGTGTGTGTGTGTATATATATACACATACATATATATATATATATATACATGTATGTATGTACATCTGTGAAGTAAAAAAAAAAATAGAAGTAAAAACATATTTTCTCTCTCACCTTCCTTTCCCTTCTTCTTATTTTTTCCAGTGGAAGTATCCAGTGATGCCGACTACCAGGAGCAGCAGTACAACAACACCTCCGATAACAGCACCAAGAGGGAAACCTGAAGAACCAAAACAGAAAATTCATCTTAGTCATTTAAGTTTCCAAAAGGAAGTCAAAAGAAGAAGAGAAACCTGCTGATGCTGAGTGTGTTTTAGTGAACAATCAGTGTTGGGAGTTAAAACCACAAAGTTTTACAGTAATCTCATTAGTTTGAACAGAAACACAGACGTGTAAAACATTACTGTTTGTATTTTAGTATTTATATTACAATACTGACCTGATGAAAACTGTGTTACAGGGTTTAACATAATTATGCTTTGACAGGCTAAATCTAAACTTGTGTTAATATTTAATAAATAAAGGTGCCTTCAACCGCTGTAAGAGCACTTGTGTGAGGGGAAAACAGAAATAAAGAAGTAGATGTTAGAGGAGGCTTGGTTGACATGTGGAAATATCCTTCATTTGGAAAAATAAAACAGATTAAAAACTTCTCATGAATTCTTCTGACGTCCAAAGAGACAAATAAAATCTAGATGACTAAGAAAACAGAGACAAACAACTAAAGAAAACACTGAAGGAGACAAACAACCCGATCAATCACAAGACAATTCAAATCAGATGAAACCAAACTAAATGTGTTTCTCACCTCCATCTCTTCCATCACCAGTCTTGCCCCAGTTTGTCTGAATCGATGTTTTATCCAGTTTGGTGATGATGTCGTACTTCACACCAGAGAGATGAAACACACATTCGTACCTCCTCCAGTCTTCAGGTCTGACTGATGAAAGGTCCAGGTCAACACTCATCTGGAAGGATCCATCATGGTTGGGGAGGATCTCTCCAAGTTCCACATTCTCATGAAGCTCCTCTCCATCTTTCCTCCAGAATATCTCGGCTCTGTCAGGGTAGAAACCTGTAGCGAAGCAGCTGACTGGAGAGGAGGGAGTCTTCTGGAGGAGAGATACTGAGGGAAGGTCTGGAGAGACAAGACAAAGACAGTTTAATAATAATAATAATAATAATGTATTTTATTTAAAGGCGCCTTTCAAAGCACTCAAGGACACCTTACAAGGCACATAAAACACAACAACAGTACATCAAACAATATAAATCAGGTAACATTTAGTGCAAAGATAAAGAATAAATATGAATGTGACTACAAAGTGCATCAGTACAATAAATAAACAAGAACGTGATTGCATAGTTAGTGTGAGACAGAGTATGCCACTCTGAATAGGCGCGTTTTCAGGCGGGATTTAAAGGTGGAGACATAGTTAGAAGTGCAAATGTCTGGTGGGAGAGAGTTCGAAAGGCGGGGGGCAGATCAGCTGAAGACTCTTGACCCCATGGTAGTTAAGTTGGCAGATGGGGCAAAGAGCTGGTTGGCAGAGGAGGATCGGAGAGTTCGGGAAGGTGTGTAGATGTGAATCAGTTCCGACAGATATGATGGTGCCAGGTTGTGAAGGATCTTGTAAGTGAGGAGTAGAATCTTAAAGTCAATGCGGGATTTGATAGGGAGCCAATGAAGTTGCTGCAGGGCAGGAGTGATGTGTTCAATAGAGGGGGTTCTGGTTATGATACGAGCGGCTGCGTTCTGTACGAGCAAAGAGTAGAGAGTTACAGTAGTCCAGACAGGATGTGATCAGGGTGTTTACCAGGGTAGCGGTGCAGGTTGGTGAGACGATTGATGTTACGTAGATGGAAGTATGCAGTCCGAGTAACGTTATTGATGTGGGCTTCGAAAGATAATGTGCTGTTTATAGTTTATTTATTATTATTTCTACTGTCTATTATTATTGTTGTTGTTTGGAATTTGAATTATGGTTATTGGTTGAATTTGTTTTTCACACATCAGAGTTATAATAAAAACACAAAATCTCAACATTGTTCTGTAGTTATACTGGATCTCACACTGAGGAATACTTCACAAGACTGACTTCTTAAAATCTAAAACATTTGGTACCTGGTGGACAATGGAGGAAAAGATGTGATAAATATGTGAAAGAATGACAGAGAGAAAATGTGATAAAGGAGGATGGAGTTAGAGAGATGAAGAGAGGTGAGAAAGAAAATGAAAGAGAAATGTGTGTAAACTGAGACTCAGCAGGTCTCTGTGTGTTGGTTCATATTTTTTGTAATGTTACTGTAAGTTAGAAACAGAGGAGGCATATTAACATTGTTGTGTTTATGAAACTACATCAGGTCATGTGATTCTACCTGTTCTCATCAGAGAGCTCCTCCCATAGTTCATTAACATCTTCAGCCAGTAAGGTAACTCCTGGTTGATGGTGTGCTTATAATATGCCAACTGTGCTTTGTCATTGTTCCAATTGTTTTTGGTGATGACAGCCTGTTGTTTTGGAGCGATCCATGTATTTGTCTTCACATCCCATGATAGCAAGTCTTCCCCATTGTAACCAACCTGTCTGAATCCACTAACCTCTCCAGTCTCATTGTCCCATTCACAGCCAACCATCCACTGGAAAATATGGACACCTGAGAGAGAGACAGATACACAGACTGCAGTAAACCAGAGTGAGATCTCAGCATTTTATCAGTAACAATGAAAACATAAACAAACCTCCAGTTTGGTTGAAACGATGCTTTAAAGTTTCAATGTAGCCTTTGAAGAGCTGATGGTAACCCAAACATCCAGCAGTTTGCCTCTCCCAGAACTGTGGATCATCTTCTGTGACTCTGTGTGCCCAGTCCTGTTTGGGTTCTAGTCTCTTGGTGATGCTGTCATAGTGCTGTATCTGAACATCATCAACCATCCCAACAACCACAAACTCTGGGAAGTTTGGGACTTGAGAGGACACAGTGAAGATATACTTCAGAGAGTGAATCACTGTGAGAAAAAGTTCATGTCATCATTTCAGTTTTCTGAATTACAGTTTTATAAATAACTTTTACATCAAGTAAAATAATTTTCTGTGCACAGAATCAAAATAAGCTACAGTACATCCTCCTGATAATCCCTGTTGTGTCAATCATTAATAAATTAAATTGATGCAAAAAATGTTGCTCCAGATATATATATCAATGATGATTCTGTCTTGAACAACACAATTTAACAACTATTCGAACACCAAATTACAGATTATCTCTCTCTCTCTCTCTCTCTCTCTCTCTCTCTCTCTCTCAGTGTCTGTCTGTCTGTCTCCCTCTCTCCCTGAGAATTAAGACTATTTGTTTGTTTAACTTGATGATCAGAATTATCTCCGCCCTGCCTTCTGCTCTGTAGCCATTCAAATTCCAAAACGTTTACAGCGCTCCAATGCAGTGACTGAAAGGCACTTTTAATCTGCTGAAGGTTTATTGCATATATTCCATTCAATTTGTCCAAAAATTAGCCAGAAGTCATCCACTACCCCAATATTATCAAACTGTCATAGTTAACAACAAAATGAACTGTGTTCATGAAAGAAAATTAGATCACTGATTAGCTTTCAACATGTGTGCTAGAAAGTAAGGACGTTTAAACAAGTGAAGAAAGTCTAATATCAGTCACATGACTGGCTAATTTGTCAATCCATTGCCATCCAGTGGTCAATTATGGGTTCTATGAAAGAAAACAATCTTTAAGATTTAGAGGGGAAAAGAATATCTTTAAGAATGAGATACAGAGATTTCACATCATACAGTTGTCTGTGTTTGCAAACGTGTGCTACCACTTCAGTTGTAGCTTGAAAGGCTAAGGAGCAGAAGGAAGGACTGGAGATCATTCTAACCATCAAGTTAAACAAACTAATAAATAGAGAGAAAGAGAGAGTGTAGGAGGTTTGTTTGTGTGTGCTCAGGTCTTTAAGAAAATATTTAAAGGACACACTAGTAAGACTAAGTGCAATGAAAGCGTGACACTTCATATCCAATAAATGAAACTTAAATACAGTGATATTAGTATTACGTTATCAGCTCCAGTTATTACATTTTACATTTTTTTAACAGGCCAATAACATAATTACCAACCAATAACGTAATAACTCATTAACGTAACGTAATAACCCATTACGTTATTGTCAAAAAGTTATTACGTTATTGGTTCAGGAATTTTATTACGTTATTAGCTTATTACCTACATTAAAAACGGCCGTTATTACGTTATTGGCTGCTAAAAGTGTGTTTTGTTGTATTTTAGTTATATGTTCACTGTTTTCTTTATGTGTTGGACTATTTTGCTGCGTCATTTTGTCCAGAACGCGCTCGGACCGATTCGATCTAAAAGTCCTGATAAACTTAGATAAGATTAATGAACGCGTTGCTCAGTCTGGATTTAAAGTGAACTTTAACATAATGAGTTTGTGACTTTTTAAACATTTCTACAATCTGCAAGAAAGTCAGATAACTAGGCATCAAATACTATGAAAGAAATCTTAAGTTCGTATCATCATGTGTAAACATATAAAGCCTTTTATTAAACCATTAACCGACCCAAATAAATATATTAACTCACCTGCTGCTGCGCTGTGTAGACCCAGGAGGACCAGAAAAACCAAGATCTTCATTCTGAGCTGCTGAATCTACAACTTTACTGTCAACGGAGATGTTTTTATCCAGAGACACACGGACTGCTCCTCTTGTGAGTCACACTGCTTAACTGAGGGTTGGACCTGAGCCTCCATCTGAGCCAATGAGAATTTAGTGTGAGACCAGCGTCACTAACATCTGGGTTAAACTGATCTAAACAGGTTATTAAACGAAAGTGAAAATAACATTTGCTCGTTTATACCAGGCGGGGAATTCCGGTCCTCTGAAATGAGGCCAACGCGGAAGTAACTTAAAACTGCATTCTATCAAAAGGCCACCAGGGGGCGACCGCTTCGATGTCAAAAGGACATCCGTCTCTATACAAGTCAATGGAGAATTCACCAACTTCTCACTTGATTTCTAACCTCAGTAAACGTTTTCAAAATGTGTTTATGGTCTCAATCGCTAGTTTAAAGCCTTTTTCAATGCAGTATGATGTTCATTTGTGAAATTTTGGCCTCCCTGATTTTATATTTGATGATAAAGCAGGGTATGCATTGAGGCGTGGCTACGTCGTGATTGACAGGTTGATTGGTTCACAGGTTCAGGAGCGCGGACAGATAGACTGCAGGAAATAGCCGTGAACTTGTTTTTATACTGACAGTTTTCTCCGGAGTTTTGTGGTTATAGTTAGTCGTAACAGCTACTTGGTTAGCATCACCAGGTTGCTGGTGTAGACTGTGGTAGATCCAGTCCTCGCAACCTCCCCTGCTCCGTCATCTTGCTCCTCCTGATGCCTATATAAGTAGAAGTTTCTTCATCATTAACATCAGCTCAGCTGTGTCTTACAAGCCAGAAGCTTCTGAACTAATGTGAAACTGTGTACGCTGAAAACTGCTCCACCAAAGAGAAACTGAACACCTCTGTTGATGTTTGGACACCTGATGCATTCATTTTGCTGTTGGCAGATTTATCCTCTGTTTCTATCCTCACTTTTACTTTTTGAAGCATAAAACGTTATAGAATATACTTTTATTTTGAAAAACTCACTTCTTCACCTTTGTTTCATGTCAACACAAACAAAGCAAGAAGCTAAATATTAGATATTTTATATAATTAATGTAATCGGCTGTTTATTAGTGTTTGTGACTCACTGCTGATTGACACCTGAGTTTATCTGTACAGAGATGTCAGAGGTGTGACAGCGCCCCCCTCTGGACACATGTATATATAAATATATATCTTCCTTTGAGCTGCTGATGGGAAACCACCTGATGTCGCCTGACTTTCTGTGAGGTTATCAAATTGTTGTTATAATACAGGACTCTGGTCACATGTGGAGAAATTAAAGATCTCCTACACACATGTTTCAAGACATAAAAAACACTACAAATAATAATTATTGTCAGATGTTTTTTTTCCACTTCATGTGTCAAACTCTGCACATTCATCCAGTGTCACAACATAAATATCAATCCTGTACTTATGGAGGCTGTTAGGCCCTTTTCCCCTTTTAATACACCCATCATCATGTCTGCACAGATACCTGACTCACTAAATAATCTCACACATCTGTGGTGATTAGAAGTGTTTCTCAACATTCAGTAATTACTGTGTGAAGCTTTCACTGTGAGGTTTTAAAGAGCGTTATATTTCTGTCACAAGCTTTATTCTGGAAATAAGACAAAGGTGGTGAGTCAGACTGTTTTAGTTCACTCTGCTGCAGGACTGGACTAAACCATGTGTCCCTTTAAACAGGAGGTGACCCCTCACAGGCTCTAAAATTGTTTTAGATACAAGAAATAATCTGTTAAACTAATTATTCAGTCAATAATAGTTTACTCATAATGCTGATGCTAAATGTCTAAATTGCAGATAAAGAAGAAACTTTTTGAGAGTCTTCCTCATGTTAAGGTACTTAGTTGAACTATTCCCCTCACTATTAGGCCCCAACATTCACCATTACTACTGTAAGTGTAGTAATAAGGACTCATTTTTGAGTGAGGGGAGACTTAAAGTAAAATAACACCCATTTAAAATATATTCTGTCTCAATGAACAGATTCACTGCTCAATAAAACCAACAAAAATATGTTAAAGCTGAACTTCTGAAAAATCTTCAAACTTAAAATGAACAGATGAGTCTTAACTGGGTTTCCAGAAACATTTTATTAATTAAAAAATCCGTACAAGTTGTGAAAAAACTAACAAACACATTGTTCAGTGTTGTCTGACCAACACTGAACAATATTTTTTCATTCTCGGCTCTATATAACTTTATATTTACACATAATACTTAAATCTAGTTCTCCACATAAACTAGTTTTGCTCAGGAACCATCAACATGTTCCACCATGTCCATCATATCAAAAAGACTTCCTCATAAATTACTGTGCTGTAACGTTTTGTATTTACAGTACAGCCTAACATAACATAACATGTGCCATCATGTTGACATGGAGTCAGCGCTGCAGACTGCCAGTATTGGGAGAGACTCGTGTCCAATGAATGCAGGTCAGTTTGTACTTCATATGTGTTGTTCTATTTCTCTGTGAATGCATTTGTCTTTCTGTTTGTCATTCTGGATGTTGGTTCTTCTCATTTTCCAATCTTTCTGTCTGTCAATCCAAACCTCCAGTTTAGCCTCTGTTGTAAATCAGATGCAGAAAATCTCTGAGAAAGAATATTTTTTGAGTCCAATCACAAGAAAAGTTGTCTTGAGGCACCTTTTGCATGGAGCAAGACTAGACTGTATTCACTGATTAATTTAGAAAGAGACCCAACATTCCCCCATGAGCAAGCACTTGGCGACAGCGGCAAGGAAAAACTCCCCTTTTTGGGAAGAAAGCTCAGGCAGAACCGGGTTCTAGGTGGGCGGCCATCTGCCTTGACCGGTTGGGGTTGAGGGGAGAGAGAGAGGGAAAGGGAGAGAAGGAGACAGAACACAGAGACAAACAATGTAAATCTGACTCTGCTGAGACTGATCGGGCTGATGAGGTTGAAGTGATGCATTGATGAATCTGAGGACTGGGTGGTGATGGGGAAGTGGTGGGTCGCTCAAAACAGCAACAAGAGAGAACCTGAGCAGAGAAGGAGAACATTTAAATGGACAGCTGCAATATGATAGGCTGGCAATGAAGGTGTGTTACCGTGCTATTGGTTAGACTTGACCAGGTGATGTGAACAGCTGATGTCAATTGATGCTCCAGAAATAACAGCAAGGACATTATGAGCTTTGACAGAGATCAGTATGAGTTGTGAGAAGGATCAGAATGACTAAAGAATGAGACATAAAACTATGACGGGAGCGTACAAAGATGGTCTTCCTGTCTGAACTTTCGCTAAGTTCATTTGTAGTATGAATAAATGGACTATTAGTAGTTAATAGTTTTACTTGAGATAAATCTTCCACTGCCAATACCAACATGAGTTTGAGAAAGGATAAAAATAAAGTAGGACAGTGTTTTTCTGAGGCTCCTAAATCAGTAAGTCTAAACTGTGTTTTTACCTTTAAAATACAACAGTGTTAGTATTATAAATGTTTGGTTTAGTGAGCTAAGATGACATAATGAAGTACTCACTGTCATCATCTAGTATTTTGTCCTCCATCTGTTGATGATGATTACAAAGTGTCTGAGGCTGTAAAAAAAGAAAGAAAAAACTGGACATGAGTGATGAATTACTGACATCTGACATTCTGTAAAGTTGTTCTAAAAACTATCAAACATTTAATATTTAAACTACTTACTGTTGGCAGGTTGAAATCCTGAAATACAGAAAAACATTATAACAAAGTTATTTTTTATTAAGAATTTATGAAAATTAAAAAAAAAAAAAAAAAAAGCAGAAAACCTGATGGAGAACCTCTGTACTGTTATCCTGTATAACCCTTGAGTCCATCAATAAAGATATTTAAAAAAAAAAAAAAAGAATTTATGAAAGAACACAAATAGAAAACAGAACTATCTGTATCACTATTACAGTATATGTCCTTTAATTGTCTAATATTTAAACTTTATGGATATGTATCACCAGAAGTAAAATATACGAGGTTATAACAATATTAACACCAAAACAATAGCGACAATATATCTCTCACCATTATTGTTCTTTTTCCAGAGGAAGTATCCAGTGATGCCGACTACCAGGAGCAGCAGTACAACAACAGGTCCAACGACAGCACCAAGAGGGAACCCTGAAGAACCAAAACAGAACATTTAACTTTATCTCACTCTTTCATCACTTAATGGATCAGATTATATTTATTAACACAACTTTAGTCATTTAGGTTTTCAAAAGGAAGTCACAAGAAGAAGACAAACATGTTTATGCTGAGTGTTTTTTAGTGAACAATCAGTGTTGGGAGTTAAAATCAAGTATATATATATATCAATACTGACCTGATGAAGACTGTGTTAAAGTGTCCTTCATTTGAAAAAGTAAAACAGATTAAAAACTCCTCATGAATTCTTCTGACGTCTAAAGAAACAAATACAATCTAGATGACTAAGAAAACAGAGACAAACAACTAAAGAAAACACTGAAGGAGACAAATAACCCGATCAATCACAAGACAATTCAAATCTAAACTAAATGTGTTTCTCACCTCCCTCTCTTCCATCACCAGTCTTGCTCCAGTTTGTCTGAATCGCTGTTTTGTCCAGTTTGGTGATGATGTCGTCATTCACACAAGAGAGCTGAAACACACATTCGTACCTCCTCCAGTCTTCAGGTGTGACTAATGAAAGGTTCAGGTCAACATTCATCTGAAAGGATCCATCATGGTTGGGGAGGATCTCTCCAAGTTCCACGTCCTCATGAAGCTCCTCTCCATCTTTCCTCCAGAATATCTCGGCTCTGTCAGGGTAGAAACCTGTAGCGAAGCAGCTGACTGGAGAGGAGGGAGTCTTCTGGAGGAGAGACACTGAGGGAAGCTCTGGAGAGTAAAGACAAAGACAGTTTATAGTTTCTTTATTATTATTTACAGTATATTATTATTGTTGTTGTTTGGTGTAATGTATTTAAATGCATTAGTAACACTATGACATGCAAATAAACCTCATTGAAGTGTGGTTTAGAAACAGAGGGAAGGACAGAGGAGAAGAAAAAGAGGTGAGGTGTTGAGGAGGGAGAGACAATCTATTAGTGTTCATATAATGAAGTTTGTTTCATTTCATTCAATATGAGATATTTCTGGGTCGGTTCTACCTGTTCTCATCAGAGAGCTCTTCCCGTACTTCAATAACTTCTTCAGCAAGTCAGGGAACTCCTGGGTGATGGAGTACTTATATAATGCCAACCGTTCTTTGTCATTGTTCCAATTGTTTTTGGTGATAACAGCCTGTTGTTTTCGAGCGATCCATGTATTTGTCTTCACATCCCACGATAGGAAGTCTTCTCCATCGTAACCAACCTGTCTGAATCCGTTAAACTCTCCAGTCTCATCGTTCCAGTCACAGCCAACCACCCACTGGAGAATGTGTACACCTGAGAGAGAGACAGAGACTGCAGTAAACCAGAGTGAGATCTCAGCATTTTATCAGTAACAGTGAAACATGAACAAACCTCCAGTTTGGTTGAAACAATGCTTGAAAGTTTCAATGTAACCTTTGAAGAGCTGATGGTAACCCAAACATATGGCAGTGTGCCCTTCCCAGTAGTGTGGATCATCTTCTGTGACTCTGTTCATCCAGTCCTGTTTGGGTTCTGCTTTCTTGGTGATGCTGTCATAGTGACTAATCTGAACATCATCAACCATTGCAACAGCCACAAACTCTGGGAAGTTTGGGACTTGAGAGGACACAGTGAAGATATACTTCAGAGAGTGAATCACTGTAAGAAAAAGTTCATGTCATCATTTCAGTTTTCTGAATTACAGTTTTATAAATAACTTTTACATCAAGTAAAATAATTTCTTGTGCAGATAATCAGAAGAAGCTACAGTACATCCTCCTGATAATCTCTGTTGTATCAATCATTAATTAATTCAATTGATGTAAAATGTTGCTCCAGATATATATATTAATTATGATTCTGTCTTGAACAACACATATAGTCTGAAATAAAATATTAAATCAGTCAAATATTATTGCACATTAGTGCATTTTTACTGAAACAACTCAATTTAATAACTATTTGATCACCAAATTACAGATTAAGACATGAAAATGGTCACTATGAAAGCATTCTCTCTATGTAGCCTTCAAAATAAAATTCCAGATCGCTGTACAACTATAATTCTATACTCTCTCTCTCTCTCTCTCTCTCTCTCTCTCTCTCTCTCTCTCTCTCTCTCTCTCTCTCTCTCTCTCTCTCTCTCTCTCTCTCTCTCTCTCTCTCTCTTCTCCTCTCTCTCACTCTCTCTCTGGGAATAAATTACTATTTGTTTGTTTAACTTGATGGTCAGAATTATCTCCAGCCCTGCCTTCTGCTCTGTAGCCATTCAAGTTCAACACATTTGTGCAGCGCTCCAAGGCAGTGACAGAAAGGCACTTTTAATCTGCTGAAGGTTTATTGCATATTTTCCATTCAATGTGTCCATTCATTTTCACAAAATTAGCCAGAAGTCATCTACTACCCCAATATTATCAAACTGTCATAGTTTAACAACAAAATGAACTGTGTTCATTAAAGAAAATTAGATCACTGATTAGCTTTCAACATGTGTGCTAGAAAGTAAGGACATTTAAACAAGTGAAGAAAGTCTAATATCAGTCACATGACTGGCTAACTTGTCAATCCATTGCCATCCAGTGGTCAATTATGGGTTCTATGAAAGAAAACAATCTTTAAGATTTAAAGGGAAAAGAATATCTTTAAGAGTGAGATACAGAGATTTCACATCATACAGTTGTCTGTGTTTGCAAACGTGTGCTACCACTTCATTTGTAGCTTGAAAGGCTAAGGAGCAGAAGGAAGGATTGGAGATCATTCTAACCATCAAGTTAAACAAACTAATAAATAGAGAGAAAGAGAGAGTGTAGGGGGTTTGTTTGTGTGTGCTCAGGTCTTTAAGAAAATATTTAAAGGACACACTAGTAAGACTAAGTGCAATGAAAGCGTGACAATTCATATCCAATAAATGAAACTTAAATAAAGTGATATTAGTATATTATTACGTTATCAGCTCCAGTTATTACATTTGTAAATGCCAATAACATAACAACCAACCAATAACGTAATAACTCATTATGTTATTGGCAAAAGGGTATTACGTTATTGGTTCAGTACTTTTATTACGTGATTGGCTTATTACATTAAAAAAGGCCGTTATTACGTTATTTGCTGCTAAAAGTGTATTTTAGTTATAAGTATAGTTGTATTTTAATTATATGTTCACTGTTTTCTTTATTTATAGTGTGTTGGATTATTTTGTCCAGAACGCGCTCGGACCGAGTCGATCTGAAAGTCCTGATTAATTTAGATAAGATTAATGAACGCGTTGCTCAGACTGGATTTAAAGTGAACTTTAACATAATGAGTTTGTGACTTTTTAAACACTAATACAATCTGCAAGGAAGTCAGAACTTCACATCAAATAATATGAAAGAAATCTTAAGTTCGTATCACCAATGTGTAAACATAAAGCCTTTTATTAAACCATCAACCGACTCAAAATATATTAACTCACCTGCTGCTGCGCTGTGTAGACCCAGGAGGACCAGAAAATCCAAGATCTTCATTCTAAACTGCAGAATCTACAACTTTACTGTCACACTGCTTAACTGAGGGTTGAACAGGTAAATGCACTCACCTGAGCCAATGAGAATTTAGTATTAGACCAGCGTCACTTAAACTGACCCAAACAGGTTATTAAGGAATGTGAAATTAATATTTGTTTGTTTAGCCCATGTTACAAAGGGTAGAGAGGCGTGTGAGGCTTTATTTGGGTTTCTTAGCTTTGTCAGTGTTTGTAAGATACATATGACGTAACATATGATAACATATATGATAATACTTGTAATATAACATGTACAAGCTAGAAGCTTCTGAACTAATGTGAAACTGTGTACGCTGAAAACTGCTCCACCAAAGAGAAACTGAACACCTCTGTTGATGTTTGGACACCTGGTGCTGTTTTTCATTTTGCTGTTGGCAGATTTATCCTCTGTTTCTATCCTCACTTTTACTTTTTGAAGCATAAAACGTTATAGAATATACTTTTGAAAATCTCACATCTTCACCTTTGTTTCATGTTAACAAAAACCAAGCAAGAGGTTAAATATAAGATCTTTTATATAATTAATGTAGTTGGATTTTGATAAGTGTTTGTGACTCACTGCTGATTGACACCTGAGTTTATCTGTACAGAGATGTCAGAGGTGTGACAGCGCCCCCCTCTGGAAAACAATATTTCCTCGTTTTTTCTCTCCTTGTATCTTCAGTGGGAGGAACTAAGACACCAGTGAGAGAAACATGGATGCAGTTAAGGGAACTAAGATTCACCCACTGAGTCTTGAACTCTCTTTAAAGCTCTTTCAGCTCAATGATGATGGATACTTAAGTTTAATGCTGAGTTTATCTTTACAGAGGAGTCAGCCGGCTCTGTTTAACAGCAGGCTGCAGCTCCCTCCAGTGGAAGAAAGTAAAACTGCACCAGTTCACGATAGACAGCAAGAGACATACAGTATGATGATCCAGAAAATATTTACTACTACTACTACTACTACTACTACTACTACTACTACTACTACTAATAATAATAATAATAATGATGATAATAATAATAATAATAATAATAATAATAATAATAATAATAATAATAATAATAATAGTATTTAAAATAGATTCAAATATAAAAATCATTTCATTTTCAAACCAAAGTGTGTTTCTGTGTCCTTATTAAAAACCCAGGAAAGTGTTTTAGTGATGTACAGTAGAAGTCAAAAGTTTGGACACACTTTGCCATTCACATCAATAAGAAAGTCCGTCCAAACTTTTGACTGGTACTGTATATTTGAAAAGTTTAAATCATGTACACTGTGGTCAAACATATTGTTCTGCTCTCAGAATAATTTTCATGATTTAAGGTATTTGAAATGATTTAATGAATTTATGAGATTACATTTATGGTAAGAAATTCTCCATAAGAACACACACACACACACACACACACACACACACACACACACACACACACACACACACACACACACACACACACACACACACACACACACACACACACACACACACCATTTTATTTTGAAGGCTACATAACTGCTACATAACTGCTAATACTTGGTAGCGTAGCAACCAGCAGTAAGAAAGACGGCCGGTCACTCAGTGAATCTTCTCTTCTCATGCTCACCAAAGCAATGGCTGTAAGTTTGATAACTTGATATTTGATACGAATGAAGATGAATATGTAATGTTAAGTTTAGTACTGTAACGTGTGATGTTTATTGACTGGGAAGTCATACAAGAAGTCGTGCTAAAAGTAATTTGAGAGCTAATGTAAAGTGTGCGTTGCTTAGCAACGATGTATCAGCCTACTGTTAATGTAAACGGCTCATTTTCGTGTGTAGTTCTTTAGCTATTCTTTAAATAGCATTACTGTTTATTAGCGACACGCTGTAAAGGAAACTACGGTTTTGTATTGTCTTTTATTTGCAGTTTCACTCGTGGTATTTCACCATAAAAGAAGGAAACAAAGGGAGCAAGACGCTCTGATCCTGGCTAAAGTGTTGTACCTGAGTTTGGCTGACCCTTTAACTGTGATAACCTACACGAAGTACATAACGCGCAGGTATGCTGGTATTTGTTCATGGTTAGAGACTCTTAGGACAAAGGGAAATCTTAATGCTGCAGCATACAGTCACATTTTAGACAATACTGTTCTTTAGGGCCACAGTTTGCAGATGAGTTCTTCCAGTTTCAAGATGACAATAACACCATGCACAGAGCTCGGTCCATAAACAGTTCTCTCAGTTTCTTGTGAACAAAAATTATTCTCTATTGATTCTGTGGCGTAGTAAATGTGAACAAATTCTTGCAGACAGGTTCAAAAACCCTCCCAGAAGAGGTGAGGCAGTTATAGCAGAATTTTAGTACCAAAGATTTTTGAATGACATGTTAAACAATTCAATTCAACACATTGTGTTACTGACAAAGTGTCTCTGCTATAGACTGTATGTAAGAAATGGACGTAACATCCGTGACGTCACCCATTGGTTTGTGGACTGCTGCTCGGAAGCCAATAGTATTGGATCTGAGCAGCGCCATCTAGAAAATTTCCGGTGCATGCCGGGAAAAATAAAAACACGGATTCTACTTATATGGGCTTCAGGAGGAGCAGGAGGCGCCCTCTTGAACCTGTGAACCAATCAACCTGTCAATCACGACGTAGCCACGCCCAAATGCATACCCTGCTTTATCGTCAAATATAAAATCAGGGAGGCCAAAATTTCACAAATGAATATGAAATCATACTGCATTTAAGAAGGCTTTAAACTAACGATTGAGACCATAAACAGATTTTGAAAACGTTTACTGAGGTTAGAAATCAAGTGAGAAGTTGGTGAATTCTATATTGACTTGTATAGAGACGGAAGTCCTTTTGACACCAAAACAGTCGCCCCCTGGTGGCCTTTTGATAGAATGCAGTTTAAGTTACTTTCGCGTTGGCATCATTTCAGAGGATCGGAACTCCCTGCCTGGTCTCTGCAGACATCAGGACCCGAGGTCAAAGGTTATTCAATGTCTCATTTATTCATTTATTACATGTGTAGTAATAATCACACTGGACAGTATTAAAGGAACTCTGGTTTATTTTCACAATGAAATTTCACGCTGAGGTCAAAAGAAACAGGAATGATTAAAGTATTAAAACATTACTCAACAAGATAAAAGCACTGACACAAAGTTAATTAATGAAATGGTGTTAATAGCTTTCAAGCAGGATAGACTTCTATTATTTTATTGAAGTGAGACATTTTGACACTAATTCTCTTTAAAGGACTGTGACCAAAGGTTGTACTTTTGTGTAATAGGCTAATAAAGAATTTTCAAATAAGACAACATACTTTAAAGATGTAATTATACAAAAACAAATGCTCTTATGGATGAATACTGTAGTGTATAAACGTTTGTTCCCCAAATATAACATGTCAGTTGATCAAAAATATAATAACAAGGAGCTACAACTGAGGCAGAAGCAAGTGATGAGTGTAGTTTTAATGTTTTGTTCAGTCGTCTGTTTCTGTTTTCTCTTTCAAGAATATATCAATGTCTCAAAAGGATTTGGAAACACTTGTCCATGCATTTCTTCAGTAAACTCAACTGCTGTAACAGCTGCAGCTGCTCGAGTCCTCACCAAGACCAAGAAGGTGGATCATATCACTCCAGTTCTCTCTTCTCTTTACACTGAAAGATGAAATCAGTACAGTCAATTGAAAAACAGTTTAGAGTCACACACACATCACCAGACTGACCGATTTTCACTCCCCAAGGCAAACACTAATATTGTTAAATGTACAGTAGTATATGAAACAATGAAAACATGTAGGTCTTTACCAGTGTTACTGACTAATTAACACAAAAATCAATAGTTAAGAAGCATGTAAGGAAACACCAATGAACATCATATTTGCAGGATTTTTTGCATTGTCTTATTCATATAGACAGGTTACAAATTAGAGGAAAACCCAACATTAAGTGTCTTACTAAGGTGTTGGGCCAGCACCTGCTGCTAGAACAGCTTTAATGCTCCTTAGTATTGATTCTATAAGTCTCTGAACTCTACTGGAGGGATGAACACCATTCTTCCAAAAGATATTGCCTCATTTAGTGTTTTGATGATGGTGTCACATGTTTAACAGAAGACAATCTGCATTTAACAGCAGTCGCGGCACAGGAATGAAGCAGGAATGAAGCAGGAATGCAGGTAAACATAGTCAATGATGAGAAAAGATGAAACAACAGGTTCAGTTATTTCAATCTCAGTCTTCAATTAAATAAGATTTGTGAAATGTTTCCCTTTGTTTTAAACCAGAAGCAGAAATTCTGTTAAAAATACTTTTTGAGGTCACAGTCATTTATTTAAGTTCATCTTCCTCTTCTCACCTTCACTGGTTTCCTGTCAAGATGACAGGTGTTCATATAATGAAGTCTGTTTCATGTCATTCAGTATGAGATATTTCTGGGTTAATTAATTTTGGTTATTGGTTGAATTTGTTTGTCAGACATCAGAGGTATAATAAAATAACTAACTAATCCATTTTTCTGTAGTTATACTGGATCTCACACTGAGAAATACTTCATAACACTGACTTCTTAAATCTAAAACATTTGGTACCTGGTGGACTTCATCATCAAGCAAGTTAGGCAACTGTCTGGGGCCCCCAACTAAAAGGGCCCCAAACAGCTTTAGATTCATTATGATGTTTTGATATGAAAACTATTGACTCATTTTACTATTCTAACTTGTTGAACCCCGAAAAATATCCTGACACATAAAATGTTGCTGGTTATGTTACACATTCAGATTTTACTCACAAAATACAACTATTAAAATATGATGCATTATTATAGATTAAACTAACGAGAATTATATACAACTGTTCAAATTAGGGTTAGGGTTAGTTTAAGTACACTGTAGTAATAATACTTCTCTCTCTTTCACTCTTTACTTTTACAATTTGAATTCAGGATTTAAATCTTTTACAGTACCTTCCTGTGTAGTATGAAGGAATATACTCTTAATAGTTATTAGTTTTATTTCAGATAAAAGTTTTGAGTATTTCTTCCACTGCCAATACCATCATGACTTTGAGAAAAGATCAAAACAAATAAATTCAGCGTTTGTCTGAGGCCTCAAATCACTGATTTCACCCCTGATCACAAGTTCATGTCCAAACTGTGTTTTCACCTTTAAAATGTTTAGTTCATTAAACTAAAATGACACAATGACATACTCACGGTCATAATCCAGTATTTTGAACTTCAACTGATGATGACAATGATGACGATGAAGCATCTGTAGCTGCAAAAAGAAAAGCATTTTGATTTGATATGAAGAGTTTCATCATGAGAGACAAAACTGAACATGAGTGACGAATTACTAACACCTGACTTTCTGTCAAGTTGTTCATATTTACATTTTAATATCTTTCATTATTTTAAAATATATTCATATAATGTCAAATAACATCCATATATTACAATAAAAAGCAGATAAAACTCAAACATTTAATATTTAAAATACTTACTGTTAGCAGGTTGAACCCCTGAAATACAGAAAAAACATCACAAAGTTATTTATTGAGAATTTATGAAAGAACACAAAGAGAGAACTATCTGTGTCATTATTACAATATGTCAACTAATCTTTAATCAAATATTTACACTTTATGGAATTTTTATCACCAGAAGTAAAATATATGATGTTATAAAAACATTAACACCAAAACAATAACACACACATGTATATTAAATACATCTGTGAAGTAAACATCATTTCTCTCTCACCATCCTTTCCCTTCTTGTTCTTCTTCCAGAGGAAGAATCCAACGATACCGACTACCAGGAGCAGCAGTACAACAACACCTCCGATAACAGCACCAAGAGGGAAACCTGAAGAACCAAAACAGAACATTTAACTTAGTTTATCTCACTCTTTCATCACTTAATGGATTTGATAAATTAACATAACTTTAGTCATTTAAGTTTCCAAAAGGAAGTCACAAGAAGAAGACAAACATGTTGATGCTGAGTGTGTTTTAGTGAACAATCAGTGTTGGGAGTTAAAACCACAAAGTTTTACAGTAATCTCATTAGTTTGAACAGAAACACAGATGTGGAAAACATTACTGTTTGATTTTTAGTATTTATATTACAATACTGACCTGATGAAAACTGTGTTACAGGGTTTAACATAATTATGCTTTGACAGGCTAAATTTAAACTTGTGTAAATATCTAATAAATAACGGTGCCTTCAACTGCTGTAAGAGCACTTGTGTGAAGAGAAAACAGAAATAAAGAAGTAGATGTTAGAGGAGGCTTGATGCTCTGACATGTGGAAATATCCTTCATTTGAAAAAATAAAACAGATTAAAAACTCCTCATGAATTCTTCTGACGTCCAAACAGCCAAATAAAATTTAGATGACTAAGAAAACAGAAACAAACAACTAAAGAAAACACTGAAGGAGACAAACAACCCGATCAATCACAAGACAATTCAAATCATATGAAACTAATTAAATGTTTTTCTCACCTCCATCTCTTCCATCACCAGTCTTGCCCCAGTTTGTCTGAATCGCTGTTTTGTCCAGTTTGGTGATGATGTCATCCTTCACACCAGAGAGATGAAACACACATTCGTACCTCCTCCAGTCTTCAGGTGTGACTGATGAAAGGTTCAGGTCAACATTCATCTGGAAGGATCCATCATGGTTGGGGAGGATCTCTCCAAGTTCCACGTCCTGATGAAGCTCCTCTCCATCTTTCCTCCAGAATATCATGGCTCTGTCAGGGTAGAAACCTGTAGCAAAGCAGCTGACTGGAGAGGAGGGAGTCTTCTGGAGGAGAGACACTGAGGGAAGCTCTGGAGAGTAAAGACAAAGACAGTTTATAGTTTCTTTATTATTATTTACAGTATATTATTATTGTTGTTGGTTGGTGTAATTTATTTAAATGCATTAGTAACACTATGACATGCAAATAAACCTCATTGAAGAGTGGTTTAGAAACAGAGGGAGGGACAGAGGAGAAGAAAAAGACAGTTGAGGAGAGGTGAGGTGTTGAGGAAGGAGAGACAATCTATTAGTGTTCATATAATGAAGTTTGTTTTATTTCATTCAATATGAGATATTTCTGGGTAAATTAATTTTGGTAATTGGTTGAATTTGTTTTTCAGACATAATACAAACACAACATGTCAACATAGTTGTGTAGCTATACTGGATCTCAGCTTTAGATTAATTATGATGTGAGATTGTGAGAAAGACAGACAATGGAGGAAAAGAGTGTGAAAGAGTGACAGAACGTGGTAAAGGAGGTGGGAGACAGAGAGGTGAGAGAAAATGAAAGAGAAATGTTTGTAAACTGAGACTCAGCAGGTCTCTGTGTGTTGGTTCATATTTATTGTAATGTTACTGTAAGTTAGAAACAGAGGAGGCCTATTAACATTGTTGTGTTCATGAAACTACATCAGGTCATGTGATTCTACCTGTTCTCATCAGAGAGCTCCTCCCATAGTTCACAAGCTTCTTCAGCCAGTCAGGGCAATCCTGGGAGAGGAGGTACTTATAATGTGCCATAAGTGCTTTGTCATTGTTCCAACTGTTTTTGGTGATAACAGCCTGTTGTTTTGGAGCGATCCATGTATTTGTCTTCACATCCCACGATAGGAAGTCTTCTCCATCGTAACCAACCTGTCTGAATCCACTAACCTCTCCAGTCTCATCGTCCCATTCACAGCCACCCACCCACTGAAAAATATGGACACCTGAGAGAGAGACAGAGACACAGACTGCAGTAAACCAGAATGAGATCTCAGCATTTTATCAGGAAACAGTGAAACATGAACAAACCTCCAGTTTGGTTGAAGCGATGCTTTAAAGTTTCAATGTAGCCTTTGAAGATCTGCTGGAGACCCAAACATCTGGCAGTGTATCTCTCCCAGTGCTGTGGATTATCTTCTGTGACTCTGTTTGCCCAGTCCTGTTTGGGTACTAGTCTCGTGGTGTTGCTGTCATAGTGCTGTATCTGAACATCATCAACCATCCCAACAATCACAAACTCTGGAAAGTTTGGGACTTGAGAGGACGCAGTGACGATATTCTTCAGAGAATGAGTCACTGTAAAAAAAAGTTCATGTCATCATTTCAGTTTTTCTGAATTACAGTTTTATAAAAATTTTTTATATCAAATAAAATTATTTTCTGTGCACAGAATCAAACTAAGCTGCATAACATCCTCCTGATAATCTCTGAACAACACATTTATTCTGAAATAAATATTAAAAGATCATCAGATGATCACAGGTCTGACTTTCATTGATAGATGTATTCTTGTTTTCTTTTTCTCCTGCTGGATTTATTTTCAGTGTGAATTAAACTCCAGTTTAGTTTCCAGTTAGTGGAGACGTTTATTCTTCAGGATGCATCATTAGTAGCGTCTGCTGCTCATTATTGTTTTAGTTTGAACTGTGAAACCACAAACCTGTGACTAACTATACATCAGTCCATCATTTCACTGTTAGTTTGTGATTATTATTTTGCAGCAGCTTTTTCAAAATTGTGATTTTTTATTTGCTCTTTTTACAGTGAAATTGCAGTAATTGGGAAAAATTGCAAGAAAGGGAAATATGATGACACAAAATATGACAGTTGTTTATAATCTTTTAATAATCTTGTTGATTTTGGTCATTTCATGCAGAAAAGTTTAATTTTGCAAAACTGCAAACTCTTGACATTGTGTTCATTATTACGCTAACACATTTCCCTGTAGGGAAAATATAATATATATATATATAAATCATAATTTATTTTCTTCAGTTAATTAAAACATGTTGTATTGGATTATATTACATCTATTATGGTTTTTAGCTGTTACTGTAAACTGTGAATGACGACAATTTATGTTTCTTCTCCTGACATTTTCAGCACTTCTGATACAGTTGAAGTGAGTTGCTTTTTTCTGAGCTGCTTCTTTTTTTTGCTTTTGTCATTTTTCATGATCAATAATAATTAAATCCATTTTTCTGATGTTGGACAATTGTTGTATTTTTTTTTCTTTTATTTCTTTAGTTATACACATTTTAAAAACTGTACAAATTAAACAAGTAACTAAACTGATCATTTGCAATGTAAAAATCTGCAATAAAGTAATTAAAGAAAAACAATTAAGTCAGACCCTGTCTCACTATCTCATTTATCTTGATTTATGTTAACTGAAGAATGTTTAAGTTTCATTTCCAAAATCAGGATGTCAGTAGTTTAGTTTAAAATCATTAGTGAATGATATTAAATATTGTGCCATCAGAGCAGGAAGTTGTTTGTCTTCAGCATCAATATCTATTAAAACAGCGCCATCTGCTGACTCATGTTGGTTACTAATAAAAAAGCCTGAATTTCATCAGTAGTCTGTAGATGTAGGCTAGACATTTCTAATATACGTAATGACTATCACTAAATTAACGGTTAAACACTAACTGGGGATGTTAAGAAAAGAAGGTAGCTACAACTGCGTTAAAGTGTACTTCAAAAGGGGGTTTGTTGTATTTTAGTTACATTTTCACTGTTTTCTTTATTTATCTGAGTGTGTGTGTTGGACTATGCGCTGCCATATTGTCCAGAACGCGCTCGGACCTGGTCAATCTAAAAGATCTTGATAAAATATTATAAAATTATTATACAATCAAATAATGGTATTGATTTTTTTTTAAACAGTGAAAGAAAAAAAAACAAAAACGTTTTAATAGCCCCCTTTCAGAAATATAGCAGGACATTTGGCCAAAAAACCGATGACCCCAAAAAATAAACAATCAACGCGTTGCACATGTGCATACTAATCAAGTATTTATACTTGATTTAAAGTGAACTTTAACATAATGAGTTTGTGACTTTTTAAACATTTCTACAATCTGAAAGGAAGTCAGGGAATTTGACATCTTAAGTTCGTATCATCATGTGTAAACATATAAAGCCTTTTATTAAACCATTAACCGACCCAAATAAATATATTAACTCACCTGCTGCTGCGCTGTGTAGACCCAGGAGGACCAGAAAAACGATCTTCATTCTGAACTACAGAATCTACAACTTTACTGTCAACGGAGATGTTTTTTATCCAGAGACACACGGACTGCTCCTCTTGAGAGTCACACTGTATAACTGAGGGTTGGACAGTTAAATGTGCTCACTTGAGCCAATGAGAATTAAGTATGAGACCAACTTCACTTAAACGTCTGGGTTAAACTGATCTAAACAGGTTATGAACCAAAGTGAAAGTAATATTTGCTTTTAACCCATGTTATAGAGTTAAGATGCATGTGAGGCTTTATTTGGGTTTCTTGGCTTTGTCAGTACATGGAGGAGGTCACTGTCAGCTACAGATCAGCACTCTGGAGCTTGTGGGGCTGCAGTAATGTGTTATTCTTCTTCCTTTGTTATTTGTGGATGTTCTGGGGTTGAAAACTCCAGGCCACTGTTAGCTGACTGATGGATTTGTTCATTGATTTTCCAGAAAAACAAGATTTAAACAAACCATGAATAAAACAAACTGCGGCTTGTGAGTAAATTATAAGGTCATCATGTGTGAGTGTTTGTCCTGTACTGAATGTGAATTTGAATAATTCAACAGCAACATCTCTTCCTAGTAACAGCGTGTCTGTGACTGTGGATAAAGAGACCTCACTGTCCTGTCAGCAGTTTTCTCAGATACTGTTTCTTCAGCAGAAAGTATTTCCAAAGAAATCTCTTTCCACTGAGATCTTCTTTAATACTGAAAGTACCACATATAAAATTACAATAACCTACATTATACTGGGGTGAAGGCAGAAATCTCACAAACAAATATATCAAAACCTGAGTGGATAAAACCAAAACTGTCTGCATGTCTAGACAACGTGATCATAAGGAACTATGCCTTGTCATTTTGATGAGCTGTCTCTTTAAGGCTGTGCTAATCAGATATCCTGTTAGAAAACACTGAGCTCTTAATAAAAGCAACTGTTCAACACTTTACTCCATCCTGTAATGATTAAATCCACAACAGTGAGGCAGTACGTCACTGAAAATTAACATTCAGATTATTTCTCTAAACAAAAGTATCAATAAAATGTGAATATATTCCACACAAAAACAAAGTTCTGCACTCGAAGCACAAAGTAATATTAGAAAAAGCTCAAATGGGCAATTTTAGAATGCTACTATATACAGTATATATTATGGTATTATTTGACTATTGTATCACAAAATCTTCATCTGCAATCAGTGACTGTAGCTGTCAAATAAATGAAGTGGAGTCCACATCGACCTGAACCCAGATGTGTGCAGTGTGAAGAACTGACCTGAGATCTGCCAAGTCTTATAATAGATAAAATGCAAACTACACACAAAATTTTACAACAAAAGAAAAACCTTATTTTTATCTAAGCCCATACACCTGTAACAATACAAAACAAAACAGGTTGGAGCCATGTTGATTTAGTTTGTGATAAAGTAATCATACACTATGTGGTTTTACAGAAGGAGACAGACATTTGGAATTTGGGGACTTTATTGAAAATCAAACACAAAACTCAAAAGGACTCAAAGGGGTTTAAATTAATGTATGTAACTCAACACATGAAGTGGTTGAATGTCTATAATGTTCAAAGAACTGAAAACACTTTTATATGATTACATAAAACTGCTGCTGATAATCATTTATCAAACCATTGTGGTTTCTGTGTCAGGGCTTTTTCTTCAACACAGTAGATTCATTTCTGTTTTATTGCTCTAGATAGCTGTCAAGACCAATGATTACGTCTTTAGCTGGGACTTTTGAAATCCCTTCACTTTTGCCAATGTGCCAGTTTGATTCATTCCAAGAAATCACGACTGATTGTAAAAACTAGAACAATGCGCAAACACACTTGGGCCTTGGCAACACCCCCAACGCACATAGATAAATTGAAGCATAGAAATGTATGTGACTACATATAAGGTAAAGAGTAAAAAAGAAACCAGAAGGAGAACCTGCCATACAAAGGTTTAGGGATTGTTGACAGAAGATATCTACATTTTTATATAGAATTTATATAATACATGCAATTATATGTCTCCCAAGGGAACATAACAGCAGTGCAGGAAATGCAGACTAAATCCATGTGAGGTGTATCAAATGGAACTGCATGTGTGACTTGGTGTGGAGCTGTCCATGCTCTTCTGAAGTTTTGGTTCCTCTTTCTGGTTTTGTCTGGTGTTTTCCACTGCTGAGCTGCCATTCATTGTTGACCTCAAAAGTCAGACTGTTGTCTGAAATTAGATATACATAACCAGGAGCCACATGTTGGTAACGGGCAAATGTCTGAAAGGGTTAATTGGAAAGTATGAGTACCTGTAGCTGCAGGGGTCTCCAATGATTTCTTCAGTCTCAATTGCTGCTCACTGTCCTCACAGCGCTCAGCTGAAAAATAAATATTTTAAATGCGTTTTTTATGCAGTTGACTAAATTATAAACCATGAGTGTAGTTGAGTCAGTTAGTTGTTTAAAATTAGATCTACATAAGAAAGGCCATGTTAAGCCATGTGTGAATAAGATTGTGTATGTAAATTATCATCGTTAATATTGTTACTGTGTGATAATTCTGCTGGGGCAATCAGAAAGTATGAGTACCTGTAACCAGAGCTGGGGACTCGGACTCGCGACTCGGACTCGAGTTGCACTTAAGTCTCACTAAACTGTGACTTCAGACTCGACTTGGACTCGACCTCAAAAGACTTCAGACTTGACTTCGACTCGAGGCTCGAGACTCGCGAACAACCTTTATTTCATGTTATTATTATTATTCTCATTATTTATCTGTCATTCATCTTTTTGTATGATCTCTGGCTCTGAGCTAGATGTAAACACCAACGTCATGCCACGCGCATGCGCCATGTGTGAAGCGCGCATCTTCAGTATCAGACATTGACAATGGCGAGTGCGATAAGTTCAGCAGGAGTGCCTCAGATCATTACGTTTGGATACAATGCCTTCACACTCCCGTTTTTCCCTGGTTCTCCCATATTTCGAAACCATCTCCCGCCGCCCTCCCGTCATTTCTCCCGTAATTGACAAGCCCCAAATTTGTTTGTTAATAATAATAAGAAGCGCACAATAGCAAAGGTTTTATTTTGAAAGCTCAGACAGGAAACCACTGCAACTCTTATTATGCTTAGTGCCACTAACTTAGTGGCTCCGCTACTAATTATTTAAAAACACAACGTTGCGTTAACTATGGTCATTTTATAAAAAAATCAATAGTAGGTATATATATATATATATATATATATATATATATATATATATATAAAAATATATATATATATATATATATATAAAAATATTTTTTTGTTGAAGAAAATACAGTTATGGAATTGAAATAATTCTTAGTGTATGTTTCTTCACATCACATTGCAGTAGATTCTCTATAGTGAACCTACCATTGATACATTTTCATACTGTCCTATATCAAGGGTTAGGTCAAGGTAATAGCCGAAGGTAAATTTGGTAACAGTTTCAGGAGAGGACATCTCAACATACAAACAGATACTTACATACAAACTTCAGTGACAGCACACCACAAAAACAGACATGGGCAGGTGCTCGCAAGGCTAACTGATCAGGATGAAAGATTGTACAGCTCTAAGGTCAGAATTTGAATTTGAATTAGTGTTGGCGAGAGACTTGAGACTTGACTCGGACTCTTGACCAGAGACTTGAGACTTGACTTGGACTTGACCCTCAAAGACTTGAGACTTGACTTGGACTCTAGCTCAAAGACTTGAGACTTGACTTGGACTTGTAAAAAATGACTTGTGAACAGCTCTGCCTGTAACCTGAGGTGGCTCCATTGACTTCTTCAGTCTCTTTCGCTGGCGACCATTCTCACGGCGCTCAGCTACAGAGTAAATATTTCAAATGCATTTTTTTATGCAGTTGCGTAAATGATAATCTACGAGTCTAGTTAAATCAGATAGTTGTTTGAAATTAGATCCACTTAACAAAGGACATGTTAGGCCATGTGTGAATGAGATGGTGTATGTAAAGCAGAAAGTATGAGTACCTGTAATCTGAGGTGGCTCCAATGTCTTCTTCAGTCTCTTTCGCTGGCGATCGTTCTCACTGAGCTCAGCTGAAAAGTAAATATTTCAAATGCGTTTTTTATGTTGTAGAGTAAATTATAATCCATGAGTGTAGTTGCGTCAGATAGTTGTTTGAAATTAGATCCACATAACCAATGACATGTGTGAATGAGATGGTGTATGTAAATGAGAATTGTTATTGAGTTGCTGTGGGATGAATTATTTAGATAGGTAGGTATTTTATTAGCAAGGTAATGCTAGCAGGTAGGTAAGAAAGTGAAGCAGCAATATGTTTATGTCGATTTGTACATTAATTGAAATATATGCATATACAGGCATAAAAGGGTTAATCAGAAGGTATGAGCACCTGTAGCCTCAGGCGGCTCCGATGACCTCTGCTGTCTCATTCTGTGGCAATTGTCCTCACAGCGCAAGAAAAGTCAAGACAGTTTTTTCAAATGAGATAATGCAAGATGACACACCACTGGTTAACAAAGTCGATATATATTGATAATGAGATTACTGAAAAAAGTGTATATAGGCTATGACACACAGACTGAATGTAATATAGTGGACCCAATGCATGAAAAGGTTAGGCTTTACATGCATAATCACATTGTGAAGTATGATCTAGTTGCTAATGAAAACAGTCATATGTTAAAAACAAACATCTAAGTAATAATTTCTAAATCTTGGTAAGGATGGGTAATGATAGAGGAAAATGTGAATACTCATTACCTCAGAAAAATTGAATATTTTTTATTAAGTATTGTCTGAAAAAATATATTTTCCCTTTAACCAAAATCTGTGACCGTCAGAAATGGTGACCTGTGTTGCTGGCTCTCTGCTGAAGAAGTCCCTTAACCTCGGTGGTAACTTCACGTCCCACCCTAACCTAATGGACAGTTGAAAAGGAAATGTGTTGATTGTCGATTTACTTTATAGATATAGTGATTGTTTACTTTGCAGCTTGGCTGTTTAGTGGTAACCAACATGAATGCAGCCTCGTAAAAAATGAAAATCAACAATAATTTTACTTCCAGCATTATCGAACCATAAAACATTTTTTTTCAGGTGTCATCCTCTCACATTTATCTGCACAAAGGCATTTTGGTGTAAAACAGGCAACTGCTGTCTGTATGTGTGAGTGAGTGTGTGTGTGTATTCGTGGTAACCACTATCTCGTTATAACGTGATACTGATGCTGCACCGCCTTGAAGTCTTTTTTTGCTGACAGCTGGATCAGTTTCTGTCTTTGAAACTTAGCTTGTAAATATGAATGTCAGAAAAGCTACTACGAGGTAAAAGTGAAGAGGTAAGTTTGTAGCTTTCTTCAAAAAAATATTTAGCGAGCCATAGAAAGAAATTAGACCTTGTGTGGTTTTTAAAAATAGTAGAAACAGTGATACCATTTGACTATGAATATACCGTATATCATGTATTTAACTGCAGGCGGCAGCTCCCTCCAGTGGAAGAAAGTAAAACTGCATCGGTTCACTCACACATCATGATCCAGTAAATATGTAATACGAATACCATTAATAAAACTAATAATGTTATTGTAAGTATTAATAATAATAATAATAATAATACTAACAACAACAATAATAATAATAATAATAGTATTTAAAATAGATTCAAATATATAAATCCTTTCATTTTTAACCCAAAATGTGTCTTTCAACCCAGGAAAGTGTTTTAGTGATTTATATCTGAAAAGTTTAAATTATGTACTCTGTGGTCAACACGTTTTTTTCATGGTTTGAGACTCTTAGGAAAAAGGGAAATCTTAATGCTTCAGCATACAGTCACATTTTAGACAATACTGTTCTTTATGGCCACAGTTTGAGTTCTTCCAGTTTCCAGATGACAATGACACCATGTAAAAAGCTCAGTCCATAAACCAACCGTTTTCTCAGTTTCTTGTGAACAAAAATGGAGACCAGATCAGTGGCCAACTTCTGTAATTATTTTGTGGGAGCAAATCCTTGCAGCCAGGTTCAAAAATCTTTTAGATAACCATCCCAGAAGAGGTGAGGCAGTTATAGCAGCAGTTTAGTGCCAAAGATTTTTTAATGACATGTTAAACAATCCTGTACGGGTGTAAAGTTCAGATGTTCAGATACTTTTGTTTTATAGTGTAAACAGACTTGCAGTACAGGCTAGTGCAAAAAATTAAATATTAATCAGAGTGTAGTGTAGTAATAATCAAACTGGGCAGTATTAAATCAACTCTGGTTTATTTTCACAATGAAATTTCATGGACATTTTCAGGTCAAAAGAAACAGGAATGATTAAAGTATTAAAACATTACTCAACAAGATAAAATCAAGAACACAAATGTAATTAATGAAATGGTGTTAATAGCTTTCAAGCAGGATAGACTTCTATAATTTGCTTTAAAGGACTGTGACTAAAGGTTGTATATTAGATAACAATTCTTCTATTAAATAGAGCGATAGAAAACATTTTCTGTCTTCTTAAAGTGCATCTGAGTTACAATAAGACATAATCAAACCTACTGTCATAATGTGAACAAACTTTTATTACAAAGATGTAATTATATTAAATATATTCTGATGAATAAATCTTGTAGTGCATAAGCGGTAATTTCCCAAATATAACATGTCAGTTGATCAAGAAATATAATAACAGACGAGCCACAACTGAGTCAACAGAAGACTTTTTCACTCCTCAAAGTAAACACTAATATTGTTAAATGTATAGTAGTATATGTAGCAATGAAAACATGTTACTGAAAAAAGCTCAAGGTTATTGGTTGACTTTGTTTTTCACACATCAGAGTTATAATAACACATGTCAACATTGTTCAGTAGTTAAACTGGATCTCACACTGAGAAATACTTCATTAGACTGACTTCTTAAATCTAAAACATTTGGTACTTGGTGGACTTTACCATCAGGCAAGTTAGGCAACTGTCTGGGGCCCCCAACTAAAAGGGCCCTAAACAGCTTTAGATTTATTATGATGTTTTAGATATGAAAAATATTGAATCATGTTACTATTCTAGCTCAGTGAACCCTGAAATAACAAACAAAAGACCCCAAAGCTTTAAAAACAGACAAACAAACATGTGACTGTAGACCTCTACTTCAGGGGAAATCATTGCACAACTGAATTTACCTAGAACATGAAATGCACGTATACTACAGTACTGTATACACTTTACTGTATAATATTATTCATTTACTATTAGTAGTTGATAGTTTTTCTTCAGATAAAAGTTTTGAGTATTTCTTCGACTGCCAATACCAACATGAGTTTAAGAAATGATACAAAATAAAGCAAGTCAGCATTTCTTTGAGGCTCCAAAATCACTGATTTCACCCCTGATCACAAGTTCATATTAAAATAAATTTTCACCTTTAAAATACAACAGTTTGGGAGAGTTTTATTATTATAAATGTTTAGTTTACTGAGCTTAGATGACTCAATGACGTACTCTTTGTCATCATGTAGTATTTTGAACTCCAACTGATGATGATGATGGTGATGATGATGAAGCATCTGAAGCTGAAAAAATAAATATTTAATGAGTGACGAATTACTAATATCTGACTTTCTGTCAAATTGTTCATATTTACATTTTAATATCTCATTATTGTCACAGCCCCAGCTGTGACCTGAGTTTCCTTGTCTGTCTTGTCCCCTCTCCTTTGTGTTTTGTCTCTGTGTGTGTGTGTGTGGCCTCCTGGTTCCTCCCCTGCCTGTGCTTCTCCACACCTGGCCTCAATCTCTTCATCATTGATCTCCACACCTGACCTCAATCACCTCAACAAGCTGCTGCAGTATTTAGGACAGGTTCTTCTTCCCATTCATCGCCAGATAGTTCCGCTATGCATGTGGTAACGCTGGGCCGTACTTCTTGTGGTTTTTTGCCTAGTGAAGAGTATTTGTTGTAACCCCTCTCTCCTGTCCCCTCCACAGTTTTGGCCTTCCCCACCTGCTGGTACCCTGCCTCTGTCCCCTGGATCCCTCTACTCGTGTACTGCCTTCCTCTCCTGGACATTCCCTCTCCAACCTTCCCTGGAACCCTACTTCAGACCTAGCCACTGCTCCCTCACTACCCCCACTCTGCCTACTATTAAAACCCTTTTTTGTTACCTACAGTTCGTTTCTCTTGTCTCTGGTCTGCTCTGGGGTCCTGTTGTTTCTGGACGTGACAGAACTATCAGGCCATATGGACCCCGCTTACCCGGAATCGGTACGCCAGGCGCTGGTGGCTCAGGGGGCGCTTATCCACCAGCACTCCCAGACGCTCCAGGACATTATGGGGGCTTTGAAGTCTCTGAGCTCCAGCGTCACGTCCCTCGGCCACCAGCTGGATCAGGTATCCGTTCATGTCTCCCAGGCCCCTGTTGTTTCTTCCCCGCCACCTCCTGCCGCAGTCCCAGTTGCCCCTCTCCAACCCAGGGAGCCCCATCTCCCGACACCTGAACGCTACTCTGGGGAGCTGGGATCCTGCAGCCGTTTTTTGCTCCAGTGCTCCCTGGTGTTCGAACTGCAGCCCCTCACGTATGCCTCCGACCGTGCCCAGGTGGCGTTTATCATCAGCCTCCTCACCGGTCGAGCCGCACAGTGGGCAGCTGCCATGTGGGAACACAACCCCCAGATCTGCTCCTCCCTCCCGACCTTCACTGCGGTGGAATTCCTCACGCTTGTTACTGAGAGCAGGTGGGATCAGCCGGCCCTGCAGGGGGTGTTTCTGCGGTCCCTTAACTAATCCCTTAAGGATGAGTTGGCGGTCCGGGACGAGACGACATCCCTCGCCGAACTCGTCTCCCTTGCCACCCGCTTGGATAATCGCATGCGGGAGAGGCGCTGTGAGCGAGGCAGCAGATCCCTCCCTCTCATTCCGGCGCCTGCTCTGACCGCTTGTCCCTCCAGCTACACCACCGTGGCCCCGTCCGGGGATTTTCATTCTCCCGTACAGGCTCCCGATGAGCCTATGCAGCTAGGACGCACCCGCCTGACACCTGCAGAACGTCTGAGGAGGATGAAGGAGAGGCTGTTGCTTTACTGCGGGCTGCCAGGCCATGTCCGCCTAGACTGCCCCAGTCTCCCAAAAGCCTAGGCCCGCCTGAGCTAGGGGTGACTCAGGTGGGCCATAACCAGTCCTCCAGCTCTCCGTCCCCCCCGAGAACGAAGTTGGAGGCAGTCCTCTTATGGAACCAGGTTTCTATTCCGGTGAGACCTTTGGTAGACTCCGGTGCAGATGAAAGCTTCATTGCATCTCATCTGGTGGACCAGAACGCCATCTCTGTCCTCCCGCTACCTGAACCCCGGAGAGTTAACGCATTGGATGGCAGGCAGTTAGCTCTCGTAACTCACCAAACAGTCCCTATCTCCCTTGTCACTTCTGGTAACCATCGGGAGCTAATTCAACTACTGGTCATCTATTCCCCTCACACTCCTCTCATTCTTGGACTCCTATGGCTCAAGCTCCACAACCCTCACATCGACTGGGTCAAAGGTACTATTACTAGCTGGAGTGTATCCTGCCATTCCCATTGGGAATGTCTGCTCTCTCTCCCCAAGGGGTTCCTGCGGTCTCTCCTCCTGCTCCTCCCGATCTCTCTGGGGTCCCAGAGGATTACCACGACCTAGCTGAGGTATTCAGTAAACAGCGGGCCATTTCCCTACCACCTTACCGTCCATATGACTGCGCCATAGACCTCCTGCCTGGGGCACCTATTCCGTCCAGCCGTCTCTACAACCTTTCCCGGCCGGAGAGAGAGGCCATGGAGAGATACATCCAGGAGTCGCTGGCTGCCGGACTCATCCGGCCCTCGTCCTCTCCGGTGGGTGCAGGTTTTTTTTTTTTGTCAATAAAAAGGACAAGACCTTGAGGCCCTGTATCGACTACAGAGGATTAAACACCATAACGGTAAAGAACAAATATCCCCTGCCATTGCTTGACTCAGCGTTTCACTCCCTGCACCAGGCTACGGTGTTCACTAAGCTTGACCTCCGGAATGCTTACCACCTGGTTCGCATCCGGGAGGGGGACGAATGGAAGACGGCATTCAACACTCCGTTGGGGCATTTTGAATACTTAGTGATGCCTTTTGGTTTGACTAACGCTCCAGCTGTGTTTCAGGCGCTGGTCAACGACGTGCTGCGGGACATGCTCAACAGGTTCATCTTTGTGTACCTGGATGATATCCTGGTTTTCTCCCGGGACCTGGAGGAGCACCGAAGCCACGTCAGGTTAGTTCTCCAGAGGCTCCTTGAGAACAGCCTTTTCGTGAAGGCTGAGAAGTGTGACTTCCACATCCAATCTGTGTGTTTTTTGGGTTTCATTATTGAGAGGGGACAGATCCGCTCTGATCCTGCTAAGGTCTAGGCAGTGGTGGAGTGGCCGGTCCCAGAAAACCGCAAGCAGCTCCAGCGGTTCCTGGGATTCGCAAACTTCTACAGACACTTCATTCGGGACTTCAGCAAGGTAGTAACCCCTCTCACCCAACTCACATCAATCTCCCGGCCATTTTCCTGGTCCCCGGAAGCCAATGAGGCTTTTTCCAAATTGAAGACCTTGTTTTCCTCTGCTCCTGTCCTCGTTCACACCCACCCCTCCAAACTGTTCGTGGTGGAGGTTGATGCCTCCGACACGGGGGTTGGCGCTGTCCTCTCACAGTTTTCTAATAATAAGTTGCATCCCTGTGTTTTTTTTTCTTACCGTCTGTCACCTGCAGAACGAAACTATGATGTTGGAAACCGTGAGCTGCTCGCAGTGGTGCTGGCCTTGGAGGAGTGGAGACATTGGCTGGAGGGGGCAGAAATCCCATTTACTGTCTGGACTGACCACAAGAACCTGGCTTACCTGCAAACTGCTAAGTGGCTCAATTCACGGCAGGCCAGGTGGGCCCTCTTTCTGGGGCGCTTTAATTTCACCTTGTCTTACAGACCCGGCTCCCGCAATATTAAGCCTGATGCTCTCTCCCGTCAAATGGAGCCCCAGCCGTCCAGCACCCTGCCGGAGACCATCCTGCCTCCCGCCTGCTTCGTCAGAGCTGCCCAGTGGGAGATTGAGCAGCTGGTTAAGGAGGCGATCCGGGATGATCCTGGCCCAGATAACGGACCCGCTAACCGTCTCTTTGTTCCAGAACCCCTGAGGTCGCAGGTGCTGCAGTGGGGGCATGCCTCCAGTCTGGCGTGTCACCCCGGAGCCGCTCGGACCCTGGAGCTCCTCCGCCAGCGTTTCTGGTGGCCCTCCATCTCTCGTGACACACGCCAGTTCGTGGCTGCCTGCGCCGTCTGTGCCCGCAGTAAGGCTTCACACCAACCACCTGCTGGGTTGCTCAACCCACTACCCGTTCCCCGATGACCATGGTCCCACATCGCAATGGATTTTGTTACAGGCCTCCCCCCTTCCGAAGGTAACACGGTTATTCTGACCATAGTAGACCGGTTCTCCAAGGCTGTGCATTTTGTTCCCCTGCCCAAACTCCCTTCAGCACTGGAGACCGCTGACCTGCTTGTCCTGCACGTCTTCCGCCTCCATGGTATCCCGGTGGACATCGTTTCCGATCCGGGTTCCCCAGTTCTCTTCCCACGTGTGGAGGGCGTCTTGTAGGGCACTGGGGGCGTCTGCTAGCCTCTCGTCCGGGTACCATCCTCAGTCCAACGGCCAGACGGAGCGGGCGAACCAAGACCTGGAGGCTGCTTTGCGTTGCGTGTGTGCCCGTCATCCTGCCTCCTGGAGTCTTCAGCTGCCCTGGGTTGAATATGCCCATAACTCCCTCTCCGCCCGTTCGGCAACTGGTATGTCTCCCTTTATGGTGATGCTGGGGTTCCAGCCGCCCCTGTTTCCTTCCCAGGAGGAGGTTGCCGTGCCCTCCGCGCAGGGCCATCTGCGACGGGTGCGCGAAGTGTGGAGGGAGGCCCGGGCCGCATTGCTGAGGTCCGCTGCCAGGAACCAACGGTTGGCTGATCGTCATCGGGTCCCAGCTCCGGTCTACGAACCGGGTCAGAGGGTGTGGCTGTCTACCAAGGACCTGCCCTTGCAGGTGGAGTCCCGGAAGCTGGCTCCACGGTTCATTGGTCCTTTCCCGGTGGAAAGAGTTATCAACCCCTCTGCTGTGCGTCTCAGGTTGCCTGACTCTCAAGATCCACCCTACTTTCCATGTCTCCCTGCTCAAGCCGGTCTCCTCCTGTCCCCTGAACCCTCCGGCCGACCCCCCACCACCCCCCCGGCTCGTGGATGGTCACCCTGCCTTCTCTGTCAGCCGGATTCTGGACGTCCGACGCCGTGGCCGGGGTTTCCAGTTCCTGGTTGACTGGGAGGGCTATGGGCCTGAGGAGCGGTCCTGGCTCTATCGCAGCTTGATCCTGGACCCCACCCTCATCGTGGACTTCTACCGGGATCACCCGGGCAAGCCGGGTGGGCCGCCCGGAGGCGGCCGTCGGAGGGGGGGTACTGTCACAGCCCCAGCTGTGACCTGAGTTTCCTTGTCTGTCTTGTCCCCTCTCCTTTGTGTTTTGTCTCTGTGTGTGTGTGTGTGGCCTCCTGGTTCCTCCCCTGCCTGTGCTTCTCCACACCTGGCCTCAATCTCTTCATCATTGATCTCCACACCTGACCTCAATCACCTCAACAAGCTGCTGCAGTATTTAGGACAGGTTCTTCTTCCCATTCATCGCCAGATAGTTCCGCTATGCATGTGGTAACGCTGGGCCGTACCTCTTGTGGTTTTTTGCCTAGTGAAGAGTATTTGTTGTAACCCCTCTCTCCTGTCCCCTCCACAGTTTTGGCCTTCCCCACCTGCTGGTACCCTGCCTCTGTCCCCTGGATCCCTCTACTCGTGTACTGCCTTCCTCTCCTGGACATTCCCTCTCCAACCTTCCCTGGAACCCTACCTCAGACCTAGCCACTGCTCCCTCACTACCCCCACTCTGCCTACTATTAAAACCCTTTTTTGTTACCTACAGTTCGTTTCTCTTGTCTCTGGTCTGCTCTGGGGTCCAGTTGTTTCTGGACGTGACAATTATCTTAAAATATTTGTACTTAATGTTGTCAAGTAACATCCAAATATAACAAAAAAGCAGATACAACTATCAAATATTTAAAATACTTACTGTTGGCAGGTTGAAACCCTGAAAGAACACAAAGAGAAAACATCACTATCTGTGTCATTATTACAATGTCAACTAATTTTTTTGTCAAATATTTACACTTTATGGACTTTTTATCACCAGAAGTAAAATATGTTATAAAAACATTAACACCAAATCAATAGCACAGACATATATTAAATATATCTGTGACGTAAAAACTTATTTTCTCTCTCACCATCCTTTCCCTTATTTTTCCAGAGGAAGAATCCAGTGATGCCGACTACCAGGAGCAGCAGTACAACAACAACTCCGATAACAGCACCAAGAGGGAAACCTGAAGAACCAAAACAGAACATTTAACTTAGTTTATCTCACTCTTTCATCACTTAATGGATCACCTTTTATTTATTAACACAATTTTACTCATTTAAGTTTCCAAAAGGAAGTCACAAGAAGAAAAACATGTTGATGCTGAGTGTGTTTTAGTGAACAATCAGTGTTGGGAGTTAAAACCACAAAGTTTTACAGTAATTTGCCTTAAACTGCTGTAAGAGTACTTGTGTGAGGGGAAAACAGAAATAAAGAAGTAGATGTTAGAGGAGGCTTGATGCTCTGACATGTGGAAATATCCTTCATTTGGAAAAATAAAACAGATTAAAAACTACTCATGAATTCTTCTGACGTCCAAAGAGACAAATAAAATCAAGATGACTAAGAAAACAGAGACAAACAAATAAAGAAAACACTGAAGGAGAAAAACAAACCGATCAATCACAGGACAATTCAAATCAGATGAAACTAAACTAAATGTGTTTCTCACCTCCATCTCTTCCATCACCTGTCTTGCCCCAGTTCGTCTGAATCGCTGTTTTATCCAGTTTGGTGATGATGTCGTCCTTCACAGCAGAGAGATGAAACACACATTCGTACCTCCTCCAGTCTTCAGGTGTGACTGGTGAAAGGTTCAGGTCAACATTCATCTGGAAGGATCCATCATGGTTGGGGAGGATCTCTCCAAGTTCCACGTTCTCATGAAGCTCCTCTCCATCTTTCCTCCAGAATATCTCGGCTCTGTCAGGGTAGAAACCTGTAGCGAAGCAGCTGACTGGAGAGGAGGGAGTCTTCTGGAGGAGAGACACTGAGGGAAGCTCTGGAGGGTAAAGACAAAGACAGTTTATAGTTTCTTTATTATTATTTACAGTATATTATTATTGTTGTTGTTTGGTGAAATTTATTTAAATGTATTAGTAACACTGACATGCAAATAAACCTCATTGAAGTGTGGTTTAGAAACAGAGGGAAGGACAGAGGAGAAGAAAAAGACAGTTGAAGAGAGGTGAGGTGTTGACATCTATAAATGCTCATATAATGGAGTTTGTTTTATTTCATTCAGTATGATATATTTCTGGGTAAATGAATTTTGGTTATTGGCTGAATTTGTTTGGCAGACGTCAAACTTATAATAAAAACACAACATGTCAACATTTTTCTGTAGTTATACTGGATCTCACACTGAAAAATGCTTCATAAGACTGACTTCTTAAATCTAAAACATTTGGTACCTGGTGGACTTTATCATCAGGCAAGTTAGGCAACTGTCTGGGGCCCCCAACTAAAAGGACCCCCAACTAAAAGGGCCCCAAACAGCTTTAGATTTATTATGATGTTTAGATATGAAAAATATTGAATCATGTTACTATTGTAACTCACTGAACCGACAGAATTGTGAGAAAGTCAGAAAATGGAGAAAAAGAGATGTGATAAATATGTGAAAGAATGACAGAGAGAAAAGGTGGTAAAGGAGGAGGGAGACAGAGAGATGAAGAGAGGTGAGAGAGAAAATGAAAGAGAAATGTGTGTAAACTGAGACTCAGCAGGTCTCTGTGTGTTGGTTCATATTTATTGTAATGTTACTGTAAATTAGAAACAGAGGAGCCATATTAACATTGTTGTGTTCATGAAAGTACATCAGGTCATGTGATTCTACCTGTTCTCATCAGAGAGCTCCTCCCGTAGTTCACAAACTTCTTCAGCCGGTCAGGGAACTCCTGGGTGATGTCGTTCTTATAATATGCCATAAGTGCTTTGTCATTGTTCCAATTGTTTTTGATGATAACAGCCTGTTGTTTTGGAGCGATCCATGTATTTGTCTTCACATCCCACGATAGGAAATCTTCTCCATCGTAACCAACCTGTCTGAATCCATTAACCTCTCCAGTCTCATCGTCCCATTCACAACCAACCATCCACTGGAAAATATGGACACCTGAGAGAGAGACAGTGACACAGAATGCAGTAAACCAGAGTGAGATCTCAGCATTTTATCAGTAAATAGTGAAACATGAACAAACCTCCAGTTTGGTTGAAGCGATGCTTTAAAGTTTTAATGTAGCCTTTAAAGAGATGCTGGGTATCCAAACATCTGGCAGTCTTCCTCTCCCAGAACTGTGGATCATCTTCTGTGACTCTGTTTGCCCAGTCCTGTTTGGGTTCTAGTCTCCTGGTGTTGCTGTCATAGTGATATATCTGAACATCATCAACCATCCCAACAATCACAAACTCTGGGGAGTTTGGGACTTGAGAGGACATAGTCAAGATATTCTTCAGAGAGTGAATCCCTGTAAGAAATAGTTCATGTCGTTATTACAGTTTTCTGAATTACAGTTTTATAAATAACTTTTTACATAAATTAATTAATTTTCTGTGCACATAATCAAAAGAAGTTACAGTACATCCTCCTAATAATCTCTGTTGTATCAACAATTAATAAATTCAATTGATGCAAAAATGTTGCTCCAGATATATATATTAATGATGATTCTGTCTGGAACAACACAATTTAACAACTATTCCATCACCAAATTACAGATTAAGACATGAAAATGGGCACTATGAAAATATTTCCTCTCTCTCTCTGGGAATACATGACCATTTGTTTAACTTGATGGTCAGAATTAACTCCAGTCCTGCCTTCTGTTCTGTAGCTATTCAAGTTCCAACACATGTTTGCAGCGCTCCAAGGCAGTGACAGAAAGGCACTTTTAATCTGCTGAAGGTTTATTGCATATTTTCTATTCAATGTGTCCATTCATTTTCACAAAATTAGCCAGAAGTCATCTACTACCCCAATATTATCAAACTGTCCTAGTTAACAACAAAATTAACTGTGTTCATGAAAGAAAAAAGTCTAATAAGAGTGAGATACAGAGATTTCATATCATACAGTTGTCTGGGTTTGCAAACGTGTGCTACCACTTCATTTGTAGCTTGAAAGGCTAAGGAGCAGAAGGAAGGACTGGAGATCATTCTAACCATCAAGTTAAACAAACTAATAAATAGAGAGAAAGAGAGAGTGTAGGAGGTTTGTTTGTGTGTGCTCAGGTCTTTAAGAAAATATTTAAAGGACACACTAGTAAGACTAAGTGCAATGAAAGCGTGACACTTCATATCCAATAAATGAAACTTAAATAAAGTGATATTAGTATATTATTACGTTATCAGCTCCAGTTATTACATTTGTAAATGCCAATAACATAATAACCAACCAATAACGTAATAACTCATTATGTTATTGGCAAAAAGTTATTACGTTATTGGTTCAGTACTTTTATTACGTGATTGGCTTATTACATTAACATCGGCCGTTATTACGTTATTTGCTGCTAAAAGTGTGTTTAGTTGTATTTTAGTTCTATGTTCACTGTTTTCTTTATTTATAGTGTGTTGGACTATTTTGATGCGTCATTTTGTCCAGAACGCGCTCGGACCGAGTCGATCTAAAAGTCCTGATACACTTAGATAAGATGAATGAACGCGTTACACAGACTGGATTTAAAGTGAACTTTAACATAATGAGCTTGTGACATTGTAAACATTTCTACAATCTGCAAGGAAGTCAGGGAACTAGGCATCAAATATTATGAAAGAAATCTTAAGTTCGTATCACCATGCGTAAACATAACGCCTTTTATTAAACCATTAACCGACTCAAAATATATTAACTCACCTGCTGCTGCGCTGTGTAGACCCAGGAGGACCAGAAAAACCAAGATCTTCATTCTGAACTGCAGAACCTTCAACTTTACTGTCAACGGAGATGTTTTTTATCCAGAGACACACGGACTGCTCCTCTTGAGAGTCACACTGCTTAACTGAGGGTTGGACAGGTAAATGCGCTCACCTGAGCCAATGAGAATTTAGTATGAGACCAACGTCCAACAATGTGGTTTTATTGGTGTTACAGCGACTAAATGTGGTGAATGTCTCCATCTAGAGGTACACAACTTCAGTTAATGTGCAGCAGTACAGTTTCTGTTATTCATTAAAAATAGATTTATTTAAAACATGTACAGTATGTTAAGATTTGATTTAGGTGCACACTTTAGTTTCAAAATAAAATAATTTAAACATCAGGACAGATCAGATCTTCATTACTTCAGAGTGAAAACAGCAACCAAAGAAATAAAACCCCAACATCTTCATCACTAACATCAGCTCAGCTCAGCTGTGTCCTACAAGCTAGAAGCTTCTGAACTAATGTGAAACTGTGTACGCTGAAAACTGCTCCACCAAAGAGAAACTGAACACCTCTGTTGATGTTTGGACACCTGATGCTGTTTTTCATTTTGGTGTTGGCAGATTTATCCTCTGTTTCTATCCTCACTTTTACTTTTTGAAGCATAAAACGTTATAGAATATACTTTTATTTAGAAAAACTCACATCTTCACCTTTGTTTCATGTTAACACAAACAAAGCAAGAGGCTAAATATTAGATCTGTTATATAATTAATGTAGTTGGCTTTTGATGAGTGTTTGTGACTCACTGCTGATCGATACCTGAGTTTATCTTTACAGAGATGTCAGATATGGGAACTAAGATTCACCCACTGAGGCTTGAACTCTCTTTAAAGCTCTTTCAGCTCAATGATGATGGATACTTAAGTTTAATGCTGAGTTTACCTTTACAGAGGAGTCAGCCGGCTCTGTTTAACAACAGGCTGCAGCTCCCTCCAGTGGAAGACCGTAAAACTGCACCAGTTCACGACAGTTTACTGCAGGAGACATACAGTATGATGATCCAGAAAATATTTACTACTACTACTACTACTACTAATAATAATAATAATAATAATAACAATAATAATAATAGTATTTAAAATAGATTCAAATATAGAAATCATTTCATTTTCAAACCAAAGTGTGTTTCTGTGTCCTTATTAAAAACCCAGGAAAGTGTTTTAGTGATGTACAGTGGAAGTCAAAAGTTTGGACACACTTTGCCATTCACATCAATAAGAAAGTCCGTTCAAACTTTTGACTGGTACTGTATATTTGAAAAGTTTAAATCATGTACACTGTGGTCAAACATATTGTTCTGCTCTCAGAATAATTTTCATGATTTAAGGTACTTGAAATGATTTAATGAATGTATTAGATTAAATTTATGGTAAGAAATTCTGCATAAGAAACACACACACACACACACACACACACACACACACACACACACACACACACACACAGAGAGACAGAGAGAGAGAAAGAGAGAGAGAGAGAGAGAGAGAGAGAGAGAGAGAGAGAGAGAGAGAGAGAGAGAGAGAGAGAGAGAGAGAGAGAGAGAGAGAGAGAGAGAGAGAGAGAGTTGTACAGCGGTCTGGAATTTTATTTTGAAGGCTACATAACTGTTACATGCGGTAACGTAGCAACCAGCAGTAAGAAAGACGGCCGGTCACTCAGTGAATCTTCTCTTCTCATGCTCACGAAAGCAATGGCTGTAAGTTTGATAATTTGATATTTGATACGAATGAAGATGAATAATGTAAAGTTTAGTATTGTAACGTGTGATGTTTATTGACTGGGAAGTCATACAAGAAGTCGTGCTAAAAGTAATTTGAGAGCTAATGTAAAGTGTACGTTGCTTAGCAACGATGTGTATCAGCCCACTGTTAATGTACACGGCTCATTTGTGCTGTGTAGTTCTTTAGCTGTTCTTTAAATAGCATTACTGTTGATTAGCGACACGCTGTAAAGGAAACTACGGTTTTGTATTGTCTTTTATTTGTAGTTTCAATCGTGGTATTTCACCATAAAAGAAGGAAACAAAGGGAGCAAGACGCTCTGATCCTGGCTAAAGTGTTGTACCTGAGTTTGGCTGACCGTTTAACTGTGATAACGTACACGAAGTACATAACGCGCAGGTATGCTGGTATTTTTTCATGGTTAGAGACTCTTAGGAAAAGGGAAATTTTAATGCTGCAGCATACAGTCACATTTTAGACAATACTGTTCTTTATGGCCACAGTTTGCAGATGAGTTCTTCCAGTTTCAAGATGACAATAACACCATGCACAGAAACAGTTCTCTCAGTTTCTTGTGAACAAAAATTATTCTCTATTGATTCTGTGGCACAGCAAATGTGAACAAATCCTTGCAGACAGGTTAAAAAATCTTTTAGAAAGCCCTCCCAGAAGAGGTGAGGCAGTTATAGCAGCATTTTAGTACCAACGATTTGTGAATGGACGTAACATCCGTGACGTCACCCATTGGTTTGTGGAGTGCTGCTCGGAAGCCAATAGTATCGGATCTGGGCAGCGCCATCTAGAACATTTCCGGTGCATGCCGGGAAAAATAAAAACACGGAATCTACTTATATGGGCATGAGGAGGAGCATGAGGTGCCCTCCTGAACATGTGAACGAATCAACCTGTCAATCACGACGTAGCCACGCCCGAATGCATACCCTGTTTTATCGTCAAATATAAAATCAGGGAGGCCAAAATTTCACAAATGAACATCATACTGCATTGAAGAAGGCTTTAAACTAGCAATTGAGATCATAAACACATGTTGAAAACGTTTACTGAGGTTAGAAATCAAGTGAGAAGTTGGTGAATTCTCCATTGATTTGTCTAGTGACGGAAGTCCTTTTGACACCAAAACGGTCGCCCCCTGGTGGCCTTTTGATAAAATGCAGTTTAAAGTTACTTCCGCGTTGGCATCATTTCAGAGGATCGGAACTCCCCGCCTGGTCTCTGCAGACATCAGGACCTGAGGTCAAAGGTTATTCAATGTCTCATTTATTCATTTATTACATGTGTAGTAATAATCACACTGGACAGTATTAAAGGAACTCTGGTTTATTTTCACAATGAAATTTCATGCTGAGGTCACAAGAAACAGGAAAGATTAAAGTATTAAAACATTACTCAACAAGATAAAACCACTGACACACATGTAATTAATGAAATGGTGTTAATAGCTTTCAAGCAGGATAGACTTCTATTATTTTATTGAAGTGAAACATTTTGACACTAATTCTCTTTAAAGGACTGTGACTAAAGGTTGTACTTTAGTGTATTAGGCTAATAAAGAATTTTTAAATAAGACAACATACTTTAAAGATGTAATTATACAAAAAAAATACTCTTATGGATGAATACTGTAGTGTATAAACGCTACAACTGAGGCAGAAGCAAGTGATGAGTGTAGTTTTAATGGCCAGGACAAGTTTTGTTCAGTCGTCTGTTTCTGTTTTCTCTTTCAAGAATATATCAATGTCTCAATACGATTTGGAAACATGCATTTCTTCAGTAAACTCAACTGCTGTAACAGTGTGTGCATGGGTCTTTTTAAAAAGTCGATCAGACAGCTGCAGCTGATCGAGTCCTCACCAAGACCAAGAAGGTGGATCATATCACTCTAGTTCTCTCTTCTCTTTACACTGAAAGATGAAATCAGTACAGTCAATTGAAAAACTGTTTAGAGTCACACACACATCACCAGACTGACCAATTTTCACTCCCCAAGGCAAACACTAATATTGTTAAATGTACAGTAGTATATGAAACAATAAAACATGTAGGTCTTTACCAGTGTTACTGACTAAATTAACACAGAAATCAATAGTTAAGAAGCATGTAAGGAAACACCAATGAACATCATATTTGCAGGATTTTTTGCATGTCTTATTCATACAGACAGGTTACAAATTAAAGGAAAACCCAACATTAAGTGTCTTAGTAAGGTGTTGGGCAACAACCTGCTACTAGAACAGCTTTAATGCTCCTTGGTATTGATTCTATTAGTCACTGAACTCTACTGGAGGGATGAACACCATTCGTCCAAATGATATTGCCTCATTTAGTGTTTTGATGATGGTGTCACACGTTTAACAGAAGACAATCTGCATTTAACAGCAGACGCAGCACAGGAATAAAGCAGGAATGAAGCAGGAATGCAGGTAAACATAGTAAATGATGAGTAAAGATGAAACAACAGGTTCAGTTATTTCAATCTCAGTCTTCAATTAAATAAGATTTTTTCGAAATTTTGCCCTTTGTTCTAAACCAGAAGCAGAAAGTCTGTTAAAAATATTTTTTGAGGTCACAGTCATTTATATAAGTTCATCTTCCTCTTCACACCTTCACTGGTTTCCGGTCATAAACGACATGAAACCAGTCTGATGGTGTTCATATAATGAAGTTTGTTTCATGTCATTCAGTATGAGATATTTCTGGGTTAATTCATTTTGGTTATTGATTGAATTTGTTTTTCACACATCAGAGTTATATTAAAAAATACAACATGTCAGCAATTTTCTGTAGTTATACTGGATCTCATACTGAGAAATGCTTCATTAGACTTCTTAAACTTCTTAAATCTGAAACATGTGGTACCTGGTGGACTTTATCATCCGGCAAGTTAGGCAACTGTCTGGAGCCCCCAACAGCTTCAGATGTATTGTGATGTTTGGATATGAAAAATATTGACTCATGTTACTACTCTAACTTGTTGAACCCCGAAAAATAACCTGACACATAAAATGTTGCTGGTTACGTTACACATTCAGATTTTACTCACAAAATACAACAATTAAAATATGATGCATTATTATTGATTAAACTAACGATAATTATATAAAACTGTTCAAATTAGGGTTAGGGTTAGTTTAAGTACACTGTAGTAATAATACTTCTCTCTCTTTCACTCTTTACTTTTACAATTTGAATTCAGGACTTAAAACTTTTACAGTACCTTCCTGTGTAGTATGAAGGAATATACTCTTTAATAGTTATTAGTTTTATTTCAGATAAAAGTTTTGAGTATTTCTTGCACTGCCAATACCAACATGACTTTGAGAAAAGATAAAAACAAATAAAGTCAGCGTTTGTCTGAGGCCTCAAATCACTGATTTCACCCCTGATCACAAGTTCATGTTTAAACTGTGTTTTCACCTTTAAAATGTTTAGTTCATTAAACTAAAATGACACGATGATGTACTCACGGTCATAATCCAGTATTTTGAACTTCAACTGATGATGACAATGATGATGATGAAACATCTGTAGCTGCAAAAAGAAAAGCATTTCGATTTGATATGAAGAGTTTCATCATGAGAGACAAAACTGAACATGAGTGACGAATTACTAATGTCTGACTTTCTGTCAAGTTGTTCATATTTACATTTTAATATCTTTCATTATTTTAAAATATATTCATATAATGTCAAATAACATCCAAATATTACAAGAAAAAGCAGATAAAACTATCAAACATTTAATATTTAAAATACTTACTGTTAGCAGGTTGAAACCCTGAAATACAGAAAAAACATCACAAAGTTATTTATTGAGAATTTATGAAAGAACACAAAGAGAGAACTATCTGTGTCATTATTACAATATGTCAACTAATCATTAGTCAAATATTTACCCTTTATGGACTTTTTTATCACCAGAAGTAAAATATATGATGTTATAAAAACATTAACAACAAAACAATAACACACACACGTATATTAAATACATCTGTGAAGTAAACATCTTTTATCTCTCACAATTATTGTTCTTCTTCCAGAGGAAGAATCCAACGATACCGACTACCAGGAGCAGCAGTACAACAACACCTCCGATGACAGCACCAAGAGGGAACCCTGAAGGACCTGAAGAACCAAAACAGAACATTCATCTTTATCTCACTCTTTCATCACTTAATGGATCAGGTTTTAATTATGAACACACATTTTAGTCATTTAAGTTTTCAAAAGGAAGTCACAAGAAGAAGACAAACATGCTGATGCTGTGTGTTTTAGTGAACAATTGTTGGGAGTTAAAACCACAAAGTTTTACAGTAATCTCATTAGTTTGAACAGAAACACAGATGTGGAAAACATTACTGTTTGTATTTTAGTATTTATATTACAATACTGACCTGATGAAAACTGTGTTACAGTGTTAACATAATTATGCTTTGACAGGCTAAATTGAAACTTGTGTAAATATCTAATAAATAACGGTGCCTTCAACTGCTGTAAGAGCACTTGTGTGAGGGGAAAACAGAAATAAAGAAGTAGATGTTAGAGGAGGCTTGATGCTCTGACATGTGGAAATATCCTTCATTTGGAAAAATAAAACAAATTAAAAACTCCTCATGAATTCTTCTGACGTCCAAAAAGACAAATAAAATCTAGATGACTAAGAAAACAGAGACAAACAACTAAAGAAAACACTGAAGGAGACAAACAACCAGATCAATAACAAGACAATTCAAATCAGATGAAACTAAACTAAATGTGTTTCTCACCTCCATCTCTTCCATCACCAGTCTTGCCCCAGTTTGTCTGAATCGCTGTTTTGTCCAGTTTGGTGATGATGTCGTCCTTCACACCAGAGAGATGAAACACACATTCGTACCTCCTCCAGTCTTCAGGTGTGACTGATGAAAGGTCCAGGTCAACACTCATCTGGAAGGATCCATCATGGTTGGGGAGGATCTCTCCAAGTTCCACGTTCTCATGAAGCTCCTCTCCATCTTTCCTCCAGAATATCTCGGCTCTGTCAGGGTAGAAACCTGTAGCGAAGCAGCTGACTGGAGAGGAGGGAGTCTTCTGGAGGAGAGACACTGAGGGAAGTTCTTGAGAGTAAAGACAAAGACAGTTTATAGTTTCTTTATTATTATTTACAATATATTATTATTGTTGCTGTTTGGTGTAATGTATTTAAATGCATTAGTAACACTATGACATGCAAATAAAACCTCATTGAAGTCTGGTTTAGAAACAGAGGGAGGGACAGAGGAGAAGAAAAAGACAGTTGAGGAGAGGTTAGGTGTTGAGGAGGGAGAGACAATCTATTAGTGTTCATATAATGAAGTTTGTTTCATTTCATTCAATATGGGATATTTCTGGGTAAATGAATTTTGGTTATTGGTTGAAATTGTTTGTCAGACGTCAGAGTTGTCATAAAAAACACAACATGTTTAAAAAAAATGCTTCATTAGACTGACTTAAATTTAAAACATTTGGTACCTGGTGGACTTTAACATCAGGCAAGTAAGGCAACTTCCTGGGGCCCCAAACTAACAGGGCCACAAACAGCTTTAGATTCATTATGATGTTTAGATATGAAAAATATTGAATCATGTTACTACTCTAACTTGTTTAACCGACAGAATTGTGAGAAAGACAGAAAATGGAAAAAAAGAAATGTGAAAAATATGTGAAAGAATGACAGAGAGAAAATGTGGTAAAGGAGGAGGGAGTCAGAGAGATGAAGAGAGGTGAGAGAGAAAATGAAAGAGAAATGTGTGTAAACTGAGACTCAGCAGGTCTCTGTGTGTTGATTCATATTTATTGTAATGTTACTGTAAGTTACAAACAGAGGAGGCATATTAACATTGTTGTGTTCATGAAACTACATCAGGTCATGTGATTCTACCTGTTCTCATCAGAGAGCTTCTCCCATACATCATTAACTTCTGCAGCCAGTAAGGTAACTCCTGGGTGATGGTGTACTTATAATATGCCATAAGTACTTTGTCATTGTTCCAATTGTTTTTGGTGATGACAGCCTGTTGTTTTGGAGCGATCCATGTATTTGTCTTCACATCCCACGATAGGAAGTCTTCTCCATCGTAACCAACCTGTCTGAAACCATTAACCTCTCCAGACTCATCGTCCCATTCACAACCAACCAGCCACTGGAAAATATGGACACCTGAGAGAGAGACGGAGACACAGACTGCAGTAAACCAGAGTGAGACCTCAGCACAGTCCTAACCCTAACATCATCTGATATCACATCTTCACCACAGAGACACACTGATCCACACACACCAAAACACAACATCTACACCTTCTGCTGTTATTGGCTGGATGGAAACCACTCACAGCTAAATTTCAACTGGATCGTCCCCTGACCAGCCCTGAATCAAAGATGGCAGCCCCATGTATCAAAGGTGTGAAAGTTGTAGTAATATCCTGTTTATCAGCAGTTTTGTCTTATTTGTGTCTCATTAAATCAGTCGTACACACACAGCACTGTCCGACTATTATCTGTGGACATGTTGCTGCAGTGTATGTATGAAAAAAATACAGCTAAATGTATTTATATCAAGTGGTATTTCTATCAGTGGCTAATCTGGCTAAAACTGGTTTTCTAACTTGTAAACTAGAATGACACAAACTCGGGTGTGATGTCATTCCCAGTTCTGACTTCTGAGGTAAATGGAGCGCAGCATAGCTCAACATGTTTACTCAAGCATCTTCTGCAGCTTTTTCAGCAGGTAAGTAACTCAACAGCGCCACACATGGCTATCACTGGTTACTACACATTACAGCCAGACCTTTAACCAAGGCCAAACACACACACTGCTCCAGAAGCTTCCAATGAAGGAGACATTTATTCAGGATTAATCACGTGTGTGTGTGTGAGTGTGATGATGATGATGATGAAAGCATGAACAAGATTTTATCAGTAAAAAATGAAACATAAACAAACCTCCAGTTTGGTTGAAACGATGCTTTAAAGTTTCAATGTGGCCTTTGAAGAGCTGCTGTTCACCCAAACATATGGCAGTTTGCCCTTCCCAGTAGTGTGGATTATCTGCTATGAGTCTGTTCATCCAGTCCTGTTCCGGTACTGCTTTCTTGGTGTTGCTGTCACAGTAACCCACCGGAACATCATCAACCATCCCAACAACAACAAACTCTGGGAAGTTTGGGACTTGAGAGGACACAGTGAAGATATACTTCAGAGAGTGAATCACTGTAAGAAAAAGTTCATGTCATCATTTCAGTTTTCTGAATTACAGTTTTATAAATAACTTTTATATCAAATAAAATAATTTTCTGTGCAGAGAATCAAAAGAAGCTACAGTACATCCTCCTGATAATCTCTGTTGTATCAATCATTAATCAATTAAATTGATGTAAAAATGTTGCTCCAGATATATATATCAATGATGATTCTGTCTTGAACAACACAATTTAACAAGTATTTATCTATCACAAAATTACAGATTAAGGCATGAAAATGTGCACTATGAAAGCATTTTTTTTATCTCTCGCGCTCTCTCTCTCTGGGAATAAATTAATATTTGTTTAACTTGATGGTTGAATTATCTTCAACACGTTTGCAGCGCTCCAAGGCAGTGACAGAAAGGTGTGAAACAACAAAACAGGGTGTCTAACTCTCTGAACTCCTGCTCATTTGAACTATATCCCGTCTCAGCTCTCCTTCCAACCCCGTCTGTCGTGAACTGTCGTAATTTACCCACAACATCCCTTACCCCCTCCCCACAATTTATCAGCAAATACCCCTACGGTGGACACCTCCCTCAGTCGAAATAGTGTAATCAACACACATAATAACAGTCACTATATACCAAGTGTTACAATAATAACCAACCAATAACGTAATAAGTTATTAGTTCAGGACTTTTATTATGCTATTGGCTTACATAAAAAAACGGGCAAAATGATGACGTTATCGGCCGTTGTTACGTTATTGGCTAAAAGTGTATTTTGTTGTATTTTAATTATGTTCACTGTTTTCTTTATTTATAGTATGCTGGACTATTTTGTCCAGAAAGCGCTCGGACCGAGTCGATCTAAGAGTCCTGATAAACTTAGATAAGATTAATGAACGCGTTGCACAGACTGCATTTAAAGTGAACTTTAACATAATGAGTTTGTGACTTTTTAAACACTAATACAATCTGCAAGGAAGTCAGAGAACTTGACATCTTAAGTTCGTATCATCATGTGTAAACATATAAAGCCTCTGATTAAACGATCAACCGACCCAAAAAAAATCTATATGACTAACCTGCTGCTGCGCTGTGTAGATCCAGGAGGACAAGAAAAAACAATATCTTCATTCTGAACTGCAGAATCTACAACTTTATTGTCAGATGTTTTTTTATCCAGAGACATACAGACTGCTCCTCTTGTGAGTCACACTGCTTAACTGAGGAATGGCGTCACTAAAATCTGGGTTAAACTGACCTAAAATGATTATTAACGAAAGTGAAAGTAAAATTTGCTTGTTTTTACCCAAGTTATAGATGTAGAGGCATGCAGGCTTTTGGGTTTGTTAGTGCACGGAAGTCCTATTACTACATATGTTATAATAGCTGTAATATAACATGTATGATGTTTTGTAGGCAAATGTAATATAAAGTGCAGAGATGTGTTGACTTTCTGGGAGGTCAGAGGTCAGTGTCAGCTCCAGATCAGCACTCTGGAGCTTGTGGGGCTGCAGTAATGTGTTATTCTTCTTCTGTTGTTCGGTGTGGATGTTCTGGGGTTGAATGTTTCCCTCCAGAGGTTAAAAACTGCAGTCAATGTGCAGCTGTACAGTTTCTGTAATTCATTAAAAAGAGATTTATTTAAAACAGATCAGTGTGTGCAGTAGCAGTTTAAACCACCTGTCTGAGCTGTTGATGGGAAACAACCTGAGGACATCTGACTCTATAAAATAAAATAAAAAAAATTATGATCATAAATGACTCTGGTCATATGTATTCATTAAATTAGGAGACTTTAAGTCAAATTAAATCAATTGAAAATGTGTTTAGTGTTACTGAACAGTGTCACTGCCTCCTGAAACAAAATAAAACCTTTAACAAACCTGAACTCTTGAAAATACCTTAAACTGTGAAGCTCAAATAAACAGACAAGTCTTCACTGGGTTTCCAGAGGCTTTTTATTCATTTATAAAACACTTATCTGTACAATTTACATTTACACCAATATCCTCAATAATAATAATGACAGAATAGGTACCAAAGAAAAATTACAAATAAATAAAAAAGATTAGAGAGACATGATAATAAAAATAATTTTCAACTTCAATAATTTACTATCTACACATAATATTTGGTGTAAAAGTGAAGAACAAAATCCAGCTCACTGTGTAAAACTGTACAATAAAAACAAAAAGAAGCTGACTGTAAAGTTAACACCACTGTAAACATCTGTACAGATTCAACATCATTTACACACCATCAGAGAGAGATTTGATCTGCTGCACAATGACATGACACATTGGCCTCCAACAAGAACAGTGTTCAACCAAAGTCTGCTTCAGTTTAGCCAAATATTCATAGCTGAGTATAAATTCAAACACCAGATTCTGTTTATGGACATTAAGAAACAAACATGATGTGACTCTGAGCTCTTTCTTGTTTCTCTGCTCATGTTTTTGGTCTCTGGAAGCTGCTGCAGTGACAAAATAAAAACACCTACAAAACATCTGCAGAAACAGCTGGACAGCTGCATCACTTCTCTCCAGATGAGTTTAACTCACACAGTGAAGGAAAATGATGCTTCTAGCTACGACTGTCACACATGTAACAGAAAACAAACTGTGTTTAACATCAGCTGCAGCAGGAATGGGAAAAAAAAATAAAAATATTTGCAGTCATTTACTGGAGTTCATCTTCCTCTTCTGATCTTGGCTGGTTTCCTGTTAAGATGATAAACAGACAACATGTTGTATATATATTTATCTATTTTACTCACAAAACAAAACAATTAAAATATGATGCATTATTATTCATTAAACTACCCAGAATGAAACACTTAAAATTAAAGTAAGTTTAAGTGTGTTAATAATACCTCTCTCTCTTTAACTCTGCACTTATACACGTTGAATGACAACTTTTACAGTACTTTTATTGTGTAATATGAATACATTGCTAATAGTTTTATTTCAGATAAAAGTTTTGAGTACATCTTCCACTGCCACTACCAACATGAGTTTGAGAAACGATAAAAAACTAAAGTCAGCGTTTGTGTGAGGCCCCAAAATCACTGAATCCACCCTGATCACAAGTTCATGTCTAAACTGTGTTTTCACCTTTAAAAAACTGTTTGAGAGAGTTTTCGTTGAATCATATATATATTTGGTTCAATCAGCTAATTTGACATAATGAAGTACTTACCATCAGGAACTGGGACTTGAGTGGATGACGATGATGATGATGATGATGATGATGATGATGATGATGATACATTTGAAGCTGCAAAAATAAAAAAATATTTGATTTGATTTGAAGAGTTTTATCATGTGTGACAAAACTGGACATGAGTGATGAATTACTGACGTCTGACTTTCTGTAACGTTGTTCATATTTACATTTTAACATCTCTCAGTATTTTTCAAATATCTTTATTCAATGTTTGTCATGTCTTGTCTTCCTTTTCAGGTCACTCCACTTCCTGTCATGTCATGTCATGTCATGTCATCTTCTTGCCGCTTCATCCGGGGTCGGGTCGCGGGGGCAGCAGCCTAAGCAGGGAAGCCCAGACTTCCCTCTCCCCACCCACTTCGTCCAGCTTTTCCCGGGGGATCCCAAGGTGTTCCCAGGCCAGCCAAGAGACATAGTCTCTCCAGCGTGTCCTGGGTCTTCCCCGGGGTCTCTTACCGGTGGGACGTGCCCTGAACACCTCACATGGGAGGCGTCCGGGAGGCATCCTTACTAGATGCCCGAGCCACCTCATCTGGATCCTCTCAACGGGGAGGAGCAGCGGGTCTACTCCGAGCTCCTCCCGGATGACCGAGCTTCTCACCCTATATCTAAGGGAGAGCCCAGCCACCCTACGGAGGAAGCTCATTTCGGCCCGCTTGTACCCACGATCTTGTTCTTTCGGTCACTATCCAAAGCTCATGACCATAGGTGAGGGTAGGAACGAAGATCCACTGGTAAATGGAGTAAACTCTTCACCACGACGGATCTGTTCAGAGTCTGCATTACTTGGCACCGATCCGCCTGTCGATCTCCCCCTCCATCCTTCCCTCACTCGTGAACAAGACCCAGAGGTACTTAAACTCCTCCACTTGGGGCAGGATCTCACCCCCAACCCGGAGAGTGCACTCCACCCTTTTCCGGCTGAGGACCATGGACTCGGATTTGGAGGTACTGATTCTCATCCCAGCCGCTTCACACTCGGCAGCAAACCGATCCAGTGAGAGTTGGAGGTCACGGTCCGATGAAGCCAACAGGATCACATCATCTGCAAAGAGCAGTGACCCAATCCTGAGGTCACCAAACCGGACCCCCTCAACGCCGTGGCTGTCCATAAAAATAATCTGTGACAAAGGGAAAAACTGGCGGAGTCCAACCCTCACTGGAAACGAGTCCGACTGGTCGTGTCAACCATGACAGCTCCACATCATCCAGGGCCTTGAGGAACTCCGGGTGGATCTCATCCACCCCCGGGGCCCTGCCACAGAGGAGCTTTTTGACCACCTCGGCGACCTCAGCCCCAGAGATAGGAGAGCTCATGTCCGGGTCCCCAGGCCCTGCCTCCTTACCGGAAGGCGTGTCGGTGGGATTGAAGAGGTTTTCGAAGTATTCTTTCCACCAGGTGGTGATCAGTTGACAGCTCCGTCCCTCTCTTCGCCCGAGTGTCCAAGACATGCGGCCACAAGTCCGACGACACAACTACAAAGTCAATCATCGAACTGAGGCCTAGGGTGGCCTGGTGCCAAGTGCACATATAGACACCCTTATGCTTGAACATGGTGTTCGTTATGGACAATCTGTGACGAGCACAGAAGTCCAATAACAAAGCACCACTCGGGTTCAGATCAGGGGGGCCGTTCCTCCCAATCACACCCTTCCAGGTCACTCCACTTCCTGTCCAGCTCTAATGTGGAGCACCTGTGTCTCATTGTCTCCCCTGTCTGCATGTATAAAAACCTGCATCTCCCCGTTCTCATTTTCCACAATGTCTTGTCTACCTTTAATGAGTGCACGTTGCCTGATTCTTACTGAGTTGTGCATTTGAGTCCTCTGGTTTTTCTGATAATATTGTTAAGTAACATACTATTACAATATAAAGTAGATAAAAACTATTAAACATTTCATATTTAAAATACTTACTGTTGGCAGGTTGAAATCCTGAAATAAAATTTAAAAAATGTCAGTTATTTATACAGAATTTATGAAAGACAAAACACAAAGAGACTAGAGTACTATCTGTATCACTATCACCAGATATGTCAACTAATTGTTTATTTATGTTTATTTACACTTTATGGACTTTTTATCACCAGAAGTAAAATATATGATGTTATTAAAACAAATTAAACAAAAGTAAAAACATCTTTTGTCTCTCACCATCCTTTCCCTTCTTGTTCTTTTTCCAGAGGAAGAATCCAACGATGCCGACTACCAGGAGCAGCAGTACAACAACAACTCCGATGACAGCACCAAGAGGGAACCCTAAAGAACCAAAACAGAACATTTAACTTAGTTTATCTCACTCTTTCATCACTTTATGGATCAAACTTGTGTAAATATCTAATAAATAACGGTGCCTTCAACTGCTGTAAGAGCACTTGTGTGAGGGGAAAACAGAAATAAAGAAGTAGATGTTAGAGGAGGCTTGATGCTCTGACATGTGGAAATATTCTTCATTTGGAAAAATAAAACAGATTAAAAACTTCTCATGAATTCTTCTGACGTCCAAGGAAACAAATAAAATCTAGATGACTAAGAAAACAGAGACAAACAACTAAAGAAAACACTGAAGGAGACAAATAACCCGATCAATCACAAGACAATTCAAATCAGATGAAAGTAAACTAAATGTGTTTCTCACCTCCATCTCTTCCATCACCAGTCTTGCTCCAGTTTGTCTGAATTGCTGTTTTGTCCAGTTTGGTGATGATGTCGTCCTTCCCACCAGAGAGATGAAACACACATTCGTACCTCCTCCAGTCTTCAGGTGTGACTGATGAAAGGTTCAGGTCAACATTCATCTGGAAGGATCCATCATGGTTGGGGAGGATCTCTCCAAGTTCCCCGTTCTCATGAAGCTCCTCTCCATCTTTCCTCCAGAACACCTTGGCTCTGTCAGGGTAGAAACCTGTAGCGAAGCAGCTGACTGGAGAGGAGGGAGTCTTCTGGAGGAGAGACACTGAGGGAAGCTCTGGAGAGTAAAGACAAAGACAGTTTATAGTTTCTTTATTATTATTTACAGTATATTATTATTGTTGTTGTTTGGTGTAATGTATTTAAATGCATTAGTAACACTATGACATGCAAATAAACCTCATTGAAGTGTGGTTTAGAAACAGAGGGAGGGACAGAGGAGAAGAATAGACAGTTGAGGAGAGGTGAGGTGTTGAGGAGGGAGAGACAATCTATTAGTGTTCATATAATGAAGTTTGTTTCATTTCATTCAATATGAGATATTTCTGGGTCGGTTCTACCTGTTCTCATCAGAGAGCTCTTCCCGTACTTCATTAACTTCTTCAGCAAGTCAGGGAACTCCTGGGTGATGGAGTACTTATATAATGCCAACTGTGCTTTGTCATTGTTCCAACTGTTTTTGGTGATAACAGCCTGTTGTTTTGGAGCAATCCATGTATTTGTCTTCACATCCCACGATAGGAAGTCTTCTCCATCATAACCAACCTGTCTGAATCCATTAACATCTCCAGTCTCATCGTCCCATTCACAGCCAACCATCCACTGGAAAACATGGATACCTGAGAGAGAGACAGAGACACAGACTGCAGTAAACCAGAGCGAGATCTCAGCATTTTATCAGTAAACAGTGAAACATAAACAAACCTCCAGTTTGGTTGAAACGATGCTTTAAAGTTTCAATGTAACCTTTGAAGAGCTGATGGTAACCCAAACATATGGCAGTGTAGCTCTTCCAGAACTGTGGATCATCTTCTGCGACTCTGTTCATCCAGTCCTGTTTGGGTTCTAGTCTCCTGGTTTTGCTGTCATAGTGATATATCTGAACATCATCAACCATCCCAACAGCCACAAACTCTGGGAAGTTTGGGACTTGAGAGGACACAGTGAAGAAATTCTTCATAGAGTGAATCACTATAAGAAAATAAATACATTTTACATCAAGTAAAATAATTTTCTGATTTTTTTCCTGATAATCTCTGTTGTATCAATCATTAATTAATTCAATTGATGCAAAAATGTTGCTCCAGATATATTAATGATGATTCTGACTTGAACAACACATATAGTCTGAAATAAAATATTAAACCAGTCTATTATTGCACATTAGTGCATTTTTACTTAAACAACTTAATTGAACAACTATTTGATCACCAAATTACAGATTAAGACATGAAAATGGGCACTATGAAAGCATTCTCTCTGTCTCTCTCTCTTTATATATACATATATATAAATTACTATTTGTTTCACTTGATGGTTGAATTATCTCCTGCCTTCTGCTCTGTAGCCATTCAAGTTCCAACATGTTTGCAGCGCTCCAAGGCAGTGACAGAAAGGCACTTTTAATCTGCTGAAGGTTTATTGCATATTTTCCATTCAATGTGTCCATTCATTTCCCCAAAAGTAGCCAGAAGTCATCTACTACCCCAATATTATCAAACTGTCATAGTAACAACAAAATGAACTGTGTTCATAAAAGAAAATTAGATCACTGATTAGCTTTCAACATGTGTGCTAGAAAGTAAGGACATTTATAATGTGTTGGACTATTTTGTCCGGAACTTCACATCAAATACTATGAAAGAAATCTTAAGTTCGTATCACCATGTGTAAACATATAAAGCTTTTTCTTAAACCATCAACTGAACAAAAAAAACTATATTAACTCACCTGCTGCTGCGCTGTGTAGACCCAGGAGGACCAGAAAATCCAAGATCTTCATTCTAAACTGCAGAATCTAAAACTTTACTGTCACACTGCTTAACTGAGGGTTGGACAGGTAAATGCGCTCACCTGAGCCAATGAGAATTTAGTATTAGATCAGCGTCACTTAAACTGACACAAACAGGTTATTAAGGAATGTGAAATTAATATTTGTTTGTTTAGCCCATGTTACAAAGGGAAGAAAGGCGTGTGAGGCTTTATTTGGGTGTCTTAGCTTTGTCAGTGTGTAAGTCATATGATAACATATATGATAATATTTGCAATATAACATGTATAATGTTTTGTAGGCTAATGTAATATAAAGTGCAGAGATGTGTTGACTTTCTGGGAGGTCAGAGGTCAGTGTCAGCTACAGATCAGCACTCTGGAGCTTGTGGGGCTGCAGTAATGTGTTATTCTTCTTCTGTTGTTCTGTGTGGATGTTCTGGGGTTGAAAACAGTCCTGATCAAAAGTTTTATTGATGATAAAATCACCAAGATTTGATTTAGACTCACACTTAAGTTTCAAAATAAAATACTTTAAACATCAGGACAGATCAGATTTTCATTACTTCAGAGTGAAAACAGCAACTAAAGAGATAAAACCACAACATGAGGAAGACGATGCAGTTTCTTCATCACTAACATCAGCTCAGCTCAGCTGTGTCCTTCTGAACTAATGTGAAACTGTGTACGCTGAAAACTGCTCCACCAAAGAGAAACTGAACACCTCTGTTGATGTTTGGACACCTGATGCTGTTTTTCATTTTGCTGTTGGCAAATTTATCCTCTGTTTCTATCCTCACTGAGTTTATCTGTACAGAGATGTCAGAGCTGTGACAGCGCCCCCCTCTGGAAAACTTATATATCTTCCTTTGACCTGCTGAAGGGAAACCACCTGATGTCACTTGACTCTCTGTGGAGAAATGAATCATCTCCTCCACACATGTTTCAAGACATATACAAATATTACTCATATTAATTGATGTCTGATGTGTTTTTTCCACTTCATGTGTCAAACTTTAATGCATCCATTATGACTCACTAAATAACCTCACACTTCTGTGGTGATTAGAAATGTTTCTCAACATTCAGTATGACGCTTCCCTAACCCTACCCTTTCACTGACAGGTTCATGTCTCACATTTCATTCTGGAAATATGACAAAGGTGGTGAGTCAGACTGTTTTAGTTCACTCTGCTGCAGGAGTGGATTAAACCATGTGTCCATTTAAACAGGAGGTGAGCCCCTGAGAGACTCTAATATGATTAGGTAAAATCTGCTATTCTGCGTGCTTCTGAAATATACAGACAAAAATAAAAAAGACTTATGTTGAGTTCACAAAGGAAAATGGAATCCTCTTTGATAAATAGAGTAACACATGCAAAGCCAATTATTTTCATTTACATATAATGACTATGGGAGTTGATTCTATTGGAGGAGTTTAAGAAGTGTTTGCCTGACCGAGTGGTAGTGTATCTGAATGAGAAGAAGGTAAATGCGCTCTCTTCAGCAGCTGCACAAGCCGCTGAGTATGTTCTGACTCACAAGACCATTTATCCATCAGTCTCTGCTGGTAAGCCTTGTTATGCTCCGGCTGTGCAGATAAATACCTCTAATTTGAGCAATCAAAAGAAAGAGGAGAGGGAATGTTTATATTGTCACAAACCTGGACATGTCATTGCCAAGTACCATTGCCAAGTGTCATAAAAGAAAAGAGCAGCAGCAGCCTTCTCAGAGTGTGTCGCAGCCAAAAGGCATCGGGTTAAATAAAGCAGAAAACAGTCGCTATCAACGCATTCCCATTGACTCTAACAACTGTGATCAATAAGATGACTTTTTCAAACCATTCATATTTGACTTGTGTCGCTGACAGGTGAGTCTGTTGATCAGTGTCCGGTGCGTATTTTGCGTGACACCGGTTATTTTCTATCTGTGATACTCTTCAGCGCGTTGCCTTTTTCAGAGCAGTCTGCATGTGGTTATGGTGCTGTGTTGCGTGACATTGAGATGAGTTACATCCCTCTGCCTTTTTTTTCTCAGGAACCATCAACTTGTTCCACCATGTCCATCATATCAAAAAGATCTCCTCATAAATTCCTGTGCTGTAAAGTTTAGTATTTACAGTACGCTGTACTGTAAATACAACATAACATAACATGTCACATCATGTTGACATGCAGTCAGCGCTGCAAACTGGTGGTGGGTTGCGCAAAACATTTAAATGGACAGCTGCAATATGATAGGCTGACAATGAAGGTGTGTCACCATGCTATTGGTTAGACTTAACCAGGTGATGGTAAATGGACTGTACTTATATAGCGCCTGTCTAGTCCCTCAACTCATTCACCCATTCACACACTGATGGCAGGGGCTACAACGCAGGGTGCCAACCTGCACATCAGGGGAATTTAACCATTCATACACCGTTGGTGCAGCAACGGGAGCAATTTTGGGTTAAGTGTCTTGCCCAAGGACACATCGACATGTGGACTGGAGGAGCTGGGAACCGCCAATCTTCCAATTGGAGGACGACTGCTCTACCTCCTGATCCACAGCCGCCAATGTGAACAGCTGACTTCAATTGATGCTCCAGAAATAACAGCAAGGAAATTATGAGCTTTGACAGAGATCAGTATGAGTTGTGAGAAGGATCAGAATGACTAAAGAATGAGAAATAAAACTATGACGTGAGCGTACAAAGATGGTCTTCCTGTCTGAACTTTCGCTAAGTTCATTTGTAGTATGAATAAATGGACTAGTAGTAGTTAATAGTTTACTTCAGATAAATCTTCCACTGCCAATACCAACATGAGTTTGAGAAAGGATAAAAATAAAATAAGACTGTGTTTGTCTGAGGCCCCAAAACCACTAAGTCTAAACTGTGTTTGGGGTAGAGGTGGTGACTTTGATTGACAGGTGACACTTGGTAGGGGGCGGGGTTTCAGTGAACTCGGCGGGCACTCCCACAGCACTTAGGAGCAGAGAAAGAGGCTGATTTTTACACAATTTGAAGCCTAATTTCATTTATTTGGCGATTTTTTTAATCATTAAAATTTGGCAGGGTGGTTAACAACACACTTTTCTGTAGTATGTCAAACTCAGAACACATATTTATTCTTACTTTACATGGACTTTAATGTAGTTGTTGCTTGGTTTGTTTGTTTGTTTGTTTGTTTGTTTGTTTGTTTGTTTTTTTCAGGAAATCTCAATAACACAATGGCTTGATGTACTAACAAGTCACTCGAATATGTAAGAACTGACCTCCACAATAAAAGACTTTATAAAAAACTTAACAGTGTGGTTGTCCAAAAAAATCACGACTTAATGTTCCAGTTCTTTTGGTCATTGGTATCAACCGCATGATCATTCAGTACAAGATGATACATTAGTAAATGTACTTAAGTATTTCCACCAGTAAGAATATAATTACCACATGATTCTTCAACATAATAGTGTCATCACATTTTCAACATTATTTAAAACTATGTTATACTTGTAATATGTCCTTAAGCTGACGAGTCTAAACATTAGTAAAATGAAAACCACACACAACCTCCAAAAGTGAATGAAAACTAGAAAAACAGTTGTTCTGAATATTATTGTCTCTTCTATTTGTCCCCCTGTTGAAGAGCACTAAGCTTATAGGACTGTAACAATAATCATGTTGAAGCCATGTTTATTTAATCTATGATAATAATCAGTAATCAGGCAATATTCATTTTACTGTAACTACAATCACAGATGAGTGAGCACTTAATGCATTAACAAAAGTAGTCAGACTTTTAGAATTAGGTTCATTTAATTGAAAGTAATCAAACAGCAGACACTGACATTCATTTTTGTAATTCAACACAGGAAGTGATTTTTAAGCATTATTATTCAACATCTTACATGTTTACAGAAACTCAGCAGAGAAAGAAAACCTATGTCCCTTTTACCAGTTTTACCATTAAGTTGTCTGCAGTGACCTGATACAACCAGAGACACAAAGAACAGCAAACTTGGTAGGAACAGAAAAGTAACCCTTGCAAATCAAAAAATAGTTATTGATAATATTTAAAGGCATGTTAATGATTGAAAATACTCACAGGTAATGCTTTCCATAAACAACAAAGAAGGATGGATGCAGACTCAGTCATCACATTTCTGACCTCTGAACATGTGAGACTTACTTCTGTTTTCCATTTGACCTAAGTCATTCTTATTGGCTATTACTGCAAAAAACAACAGCAGCATCTGCTGGTGAGAGTCAGTCTCAACCAGAACGTATGTATAGAGAAAAGAATCCAATAGTGTTTATAATCACTGAAGAATTAGTTTTGTCAGATACGTTTTATTTGTTATTTAAAACATTTTAACATCAGGCTCGAGTTTGATAAGATCTGTAAAATATTTGTAATTTTGTACTAAATCATATTTTTAGGAAAAATATGCCTTTTAAAATGTTTTTTCTTAAAGTAGTAATCCAATCTTAATAATCACAAACTAGAAGATTGACCAGATTTTAACTCCAACTGCAACTGTAAATTTATGACATGAATAATTAAAACCAATTTATTAAGTTTACAGATGAACTGGAGAATTTGGGATCTGTTTTCGTTCCAGTGGACGATTTATTCATGAACCTAAAGAGACAGAAAGAAAAGAATTACATGAAACAGTGAATAAAATAAAAATACTATACTAAATAAAATACTTAAATGTCCACTAAACCACACGTCTATTATATATTACATGATTATCTAATCATAATCTAGTCACTGAAGTATTTGCATAAAATACTTTTTAAGTGCCATAAGTTATTATTACCTAATTTATCTGCATTTTATAAAATAATTTTCCCAAAAGCTTTTTTAATAAAAAACACTTCTCTGACCCTCTCATGTGAAGGTTTCTGCTCCTTTCTTAATATCATAACTTTATTTAAAACAGATTCATATTTCTTGTTCAAGACCAGTTAAAGTTGAAAAAAAACTTGTTTACAATGGAGGACCACAATGGTCACTACAATTAAAAAGAGCACTTGACTTTAAAATAATCATTTAAAACACCATTTAGAAAATGCACTAATGAATTCCCAAATGAATAACTGAATTTCAAAATCAATTTCAAAATGCAGTTTTAAAAACAAAAAAATGCCGTCAAGCTGAAGAAGGAGTCCTAGGACCTTTTTGGCCTGTGGGACTAAGAAGGCAGCAGGCAGGTACCGACAGGCCAAGCGGGGGGCGGCTGCGGTTGTCGCTGAGGCAAAAAGCCGGACAAGGGAGGAATTCGGTGAGGCCATGGAGAACGACTTCCAGGCGGCTTCGAAGAGGTTCTGGACCACCATCCGGCGTCTCAGGAGGGGGAAGCACCGTCAATTGGGACACTGCTTTCTGCGGATGATGTGGTCCTGTTGGCTTCATCGGACCGTGTCAACTCTCACTGGATCGGTTCACTGCCGAGTGTGTAGCGGCCGGGATGAGAATCAGCACCTCCAAATCCGAGTCCATGGTCCTCAACCGGAAAACGGTGGAGTGCACTCTTCGGGTCAGGGATGAGATCCTGCCCCAAGTGGAAGAGTTCAAGTACCTCGGGGTTCACGAGTGAGGGAAGGATGGAGCGGGAGATCGACAGGCGGATCGGTGTGACGTCTGCAGTAATGCGGACTCGGCACAGATCCGTCATGGTGAAGAGGGAGCTGAGCCAAAAGGCAAAGCTCTCGATTTACCAGTCGATCTTAGTTCCTACCCTCACCTATGGTCATGAGCTTTGGGTAGCGACAGAAAGAACAAGATCGCGGGTACAAGCGGCCGAAATGAGCTTCCTCTGTAGGGTGGCTGGGCTCTCCCTTAGATATAGGGTGAGAAGCTCGGTCATCCGGGAGGAGCTCGGAGTAGACCCGCTGCTCCGAGCTCGTTGAGAGGAGCCATATGAGGTGGCTCGGGCATCTAGTAAGGATGCCTCCCGGACGCCTCCCTGGTGAGGTGTTCTGGGCACGTTCCACAGGTAGGAGACCCCGGGGAAGACCCAGGACACGTTGGAGAGACTATGTCTCTAGGAAGTGGCTGGGGAGAGGGAAGTCTGGGCTTTCCTGCTTGGGCTGCTGCCCCCGCGACCCCACCCAGGATAAGGGGAAGAAGACGGTACCCTACGGTACATTTCCATTCCCTTATTGCTTTTCCAAATCCGATTCGAAAATGGATTTGCTGAGTCATCTCCCCTTTTCATTTTCAAATTCAGTGTCCACTCTGGTCCTCCACACACGCTTGGAAACTGAAATGCAAATTAGCTCTGAGTGGAGATATAAGAAGCTCTCTGATTGGCTGTTACACCTGACATTCAAACGTCTGACATGTATGTGAGGGTCGACGGCTGTAAGAGATGAGAGTGGATACGAGCAGAGTCACAAGCAGCTGCAATTTTCACAGTGGGACTGTTTCTACGTCACCATGTAGATTCCCCATATGCGGTCAGTTTATCCAAATAATGCCTGTTTGTAAATCTACTGCGATGTTTTAAATTTAAAACACACAAGAAAACAAAGCACACATAAAATTGTATTGTTACTCTAAAGTCTGCTTTTTTATCTTAATCACTTCTAATTGCAGTCTTACTTTCGTTGGTTTTGATCACAGCTTTGTCCAGTTTGGTGATGATGTCGTCCCTCACACCAGAGAGCTGAAACACACATTCGTACCTCCTCCAGTCTTCAGGTGTGACTGATGAAAGGTCCAGCTCAACACTCATCTGGAAGGATCCATCATGGTTGGGGAGAATCTCTCCAAGTTCCACGTTCTCATGAAGCTCCTCTCCATCTTTCCTCCAGAACATCATGACTCTGTCAGGGTAGAAACCTGTAGCGAAGCAGCTGACTGGAGAGGAGGGAGTCTTCTGGAGGAGAGACACTGAGGGAAGAACTGGAGAGTAAAGACACAAACAGTTTATAGTTTTCTCATTATTATTTACAGTATATTGTATATTATTATTATCATTCATGCCGCCTGATGTAATGCATTAAATGCAGTACTAACACTTATATATACAGTAAATGTGACATGCAAATAAACCTTATTGAAGTGTGGTTGCAAACAACTAGATTAGAAAGAGAGGAGGACAGTGAGAGAAAGACAGACAGACAGAAAATGTAGAAAAAAGTGGAATGTAAAAGAGGTTTTAATCTCAATGTGACTTCCTGGTTAGATAAAGGTTAAATGAATAAAATGTGAGAAAAAAAAGACAGAAAGTGAAGTAAAGAGTGATGATTAATGTGAGAGAGTGACAGAGAATATGTGGTAAAGAAGGAGGGAGGCAGAGAGGTGAAGAGAGGTGAAGAGAGAAAATGAAAGAGAAATGTGTGCAAACTGAGACTCAGCAGGTCTCTGTGTGTTGGTTCATATTTATTGTAATGTTACTGTAAGTTAGAAACAGAGGAGGCATATTAACATTGTTGTGTTCATGAAACTACATCAGGTCATGTGATTCTACCTGTTCTCATCAGAGAGCTCCTCCCATAGTTCACATACTTCTTCAGCCAGTCAACGCAAGTCTGGGTGAAGTAGTTCTTTGTCTGTGCGATCAAAGCTCTGTCATTGTTCCACCTGTATTTGGTGATGACAGCCTGTTGTTTTGGAGCGATCCATGTCTCTGTCTTCAGGTCAAATGCTATGAAGTCTTCTCCATCATAACCAAACTGAGTATAACCATAAACCTCTCCAGTCTGATCGTCCCATTCACAGCCGTACATCCACTGGAGAACGTGGACACCTGAGAGAGAGACAGAGACTGCAGTAAACCAGAGTGAGATCTCAGCACAGTCAGCTGTCATCAGCTGATATCACATCTTCACCACAGAGACACAAACTGATCCACACACACCAAAACACAACATCTACACCTTCTGCTGTTATTGGCTGGATGGAAACCACTCACAGCCAATCATCATCTGGACAGTGTGGACGACTCAGAGAGAGCCAGAGAAGCAGAGACTGCTGGGAAACAGAGTCCACTTCCTGTCTTTACCACAGAGACACACTGCCTCCACTGACACACACACACACACACACACACAAACACACACACACACACACACACACACACACACACACACACACACACACACACACACACACACACACTTTTATCAGTAAACAGTAAAACATAAACAAACCTCCAGTTTGAAGGAAACGCTGCTTCAAAATTTCAATGTTGTCTTTGAAGAGCTGCTGTTGACCCGTAACGATCTGAGTCTCATTCTCCCAGTACTGTGGGTCATCTTCTGTGACTCTGTTCATCCAGTCCTGTTTGGGTAATACTCTCGTGGTGTTGCTGTCATAGTGATCAATCTGAACATCATCAACCATCCCAACAGTCACAAACTCTGGGAAGTTTGGGACTTGAGAGGACGCAGTGTAGATATATTTCAAAGAATGAGTCACTGTAAGAAAATGTTCATGTCATCATTTCAGTTTTCTGAATTACAGTTTTATAAATAACTTTTACATCAAATAAAATGATTTTCTGTGCACAGAATCAAAAGAAGCTCCAGTACATCCTCCTGATAATCTCTGAACAACACATTTTTCTAAAATCAAATATTAAAGCAGTCACTTATTGACACATCAGATGATTCACATGTCTGACTTTCATTGATGGATGTATTCTTTTTTTTCTTTTTCTCCTGCTGGATTTATTTTCAGTGTGAATTAAACTCCAGTTTAGTTTCCAGTTAGTGGAGACGTTTATTCTTCAGGATGCATCATTAGTAGCGTCTGCTGCTCATTATTGTTTTAGTTTGAAATGTGAAACCATAAAACTATACATCAGTCCCTCCGTCATTTCACTCAGTTATTTTGTCATTATTATTTTTCAGCAGCTATGAAACAATTTGTGATGTTTTATTTCTCTTTTATGAGGTAAAACTGCAGGAATTGGGAAAAATTTAAAGTAAAGGAAAATAATGTTTATTTCTTTAATCAACTACCAATGAAGAGTCATATTTAATCACTTCCTGTAAACTGTGATGAGACAAAATGCAGCAATTGGTCTACAGCACATCTGATGCATTATAATTATCTTTTAATCTTCTTAAATTGAATTTGGCCATTTCATGCAGAAACGTTGGTGTAATCTAGCAAAATTGGAAACTCTCAAATATATTGCAGATTTCTTGACTTTGTGTTCAGTATTGAATTTGCACATTTTCCTGTAGGGACTGTTATACACACTGCATGTGATTATAATTCTATTCTATATATTCAGCTAATTAAAATATTTTGTATTGGTTTATAATACATCTATTATTTTTTTTAGCTGATACTGTAAACTGTGAACAATGACGACTTATGTTTCTTCTTCCTGAAGTTTTCATCACTTCTCCTCATACAGTTTAGAAGAGAGTTATTCAGCTCTTTACGGTTGCTGTTCTCATTTTTCATGATCAAATAATAATTAAGTTCATTTTTCTATCAGAGATTTTGTGGATTTAAAATGTTTGAGTATAAGAGGGTTTTTTAATTCAACCAAAAATATCTATATTTTTTCTTGCATTTCATAGGTTATGCAAATATTTTTTAAACTTTCATCTAGTTTGATGCAGCAGTTCTTTTAATCCAAGAAGTTTTTTTAATTTTTTTTATCACATCTGAGACAATAAAGTAACTCTAACCTTCACCCTCTGATGTCTGAATATATGTAGATCATATTTATGTGTTGTAAAACTATTAAACTGAATTTGAAAAATTCTGAACTAGTCAAGCCAAAAATATCTCACAAATCTGTCAAAGCAATAAATCTATTTATTATTAGTAGATCAAATGCCTGAATAAATTATCAATAAGTTTCTTTTTAGGGCTGCAGCTAAACATTATTTCTAATCTGATAGGGAGCCAGGGAACTACGCATCTAATACTATGAAACAAACCTTAAATTGGTATCACCATCTGTATAGATACAAAGGGCTTTTCTTAAATCATCAACCGACTGAAAAAACTATATTAACTCACCTGCCGCTGTGCTGTGTAGACCCAGGAGGGCCAGAAAAACCAAGATCTTCATTCTGAACTGCAGAATCCACAATGTTACTATTCCACCAAAAGGTTTCTTTAATCCAAAAACAAAAACAACTACAGTGGGAGGGACGCTGCCTTCAGCCTCCACTGAGCCAATGGGAATGTAGTATGAGACCACCGTCCCTTAAACCTGGGTTAAACTGATCTAAACAGGTTATGAACGAAATTGAAAGTAACATGTGCTTGTATTTACCCAAGTTATAGAGGGTGGAGAGGCATGCCAGACTTTATTTTGGGTTTTATTACGATACGATACGATATAATTCATTGTCCCCTTAGGGAAGTTTGTCTTGGGCTCAAGTGCTGGACACACAAAAATGCCTCCACAGTTACATAGACACACCACAAATATTGCACAGATCTACAAATATTGCACACATCCACAAACATTGCACACATCCACAAATATTGTGCACATCCACAAATATTGCACACATCTCTTGATAAATACATAAAGTTAAAAATAAACGAGATCATACATTGTCAACATGGACCTTCCAGCTGAAGGTGTCATCCAAGTGAACGCCTAGATACTTTCAAGCAGACTTGATTAATAAGTATGTCATGTATGACCACAGAGCTGTGGTACCCCAATGATCTTGGATCCAGAACCATCTCTTTAGTTTTAACCACATTTAAAATGAGATTGCAGGCATCACACCACTGCACAAAATTTTCTATATCAGAGAAATAGGCTGATGGGCTTTTGTCTTTGTGCAGCAGGATAACGATGGCGGAGTCATCACAAAATTTTAAAACAATGTTTCTGGGGTGGATGCTTGAACATTCATTGTGTATAGTGTAAAAAGTACTGGGGAACTGACACAACCCTGCGGGGCACCTGTGCTGATTGATTTGGGTTCTGAAAGGGTGTTATTGACTCTCACGGGCTGACTTCGATTGTTTAAAAAGGAAAAATATCACTTGATTAAAAAGGTGCTGAATTGAACTCTTCCTTAAGTTTTCATAATAATTCATAATTCCAGAGGGTCGATTGGTCTAATAAGCAGCAGCACAGAGATATCAGGATGCTTTGCTCTCACAGATGTCTGAGGTCTGACAGAGAAAAACAAGGAAATATGTCTGGGGAAAAAAACAAATATATATCCTTGTTTTTTTCTCTCCTCACATCTTCAGTGGGATGAACTAAGACACCAGTGAGGGAAACATGGATGCAATTAAGGAAACTGAGATGCACCCACGGTAGCTTGAACTTGTAGCTCTTCTTGTTCACTGATGATGGACACTTGAGTTTAATACTGAGTTTACCTTTACAGAGTCAGCAGTCTGACAGCGCCCCCCTCTGGTTGGATTATGTATCTTTCCTCTGAGCTGTTGATGGGAAACCACCTGAGGACATCACCTGAGTTTCTGTTGGTGCCAATCTGTCAAATCATTATGATCATATGTATGTATAGTAGTTGTAGTAGTAATAGTATTATCATTTTTATTATTATTATTACTATTATTATTGTTGCTGTTGTTGTTGTTGTGTAGTAATAATAAAAATAATAATACTTGATAATAAATCTAACCAGAATGAAATGAAATCGGCTATATATATCTATAAATATATATAATTATATATATACTATATATTATATTATAATATATACTGTTATTTTAACCTAAAAAATGTTATTGTAAAGTTGGTATTTTTCCAACCCACTATGGACAGTATATAAATATTTATATTAATAAACAGGAAACAGACTCGGCAGCCTGCTGGTTTTTGTCACCATCTAGTGGACAAACTGAACACTACAACATCAATAAAAATCGTCATGGCAGCCACTATACTCATGTCACGGTTATAAACAGGCGAAATAATTATGGTACACAGTAAAACAAAAACATTGTCCCCATATGAGGATATTACGTTTTTCGAAAACTACTTCCTGTTCAAAGACAATTCTAAGTTTTACATATCATGCAATGACGATTTTCATTAATTCAATTTTCGGCCACTAGATGGCGCCACATATCAGCGTTTAACTGTTGGGCCTGTGAGTGGAGTAAAATGTACATACAGAAAAGAATTAAACAATTTCCTGAGACTTTTAGCGTCATCAGTTGCCAGCCAGATCTCTGAGGGGTTTTTTAGGGAGAACACCAAAATCGATGTCAACCCAGATGTGTGCAGCATGAATCTGAGATCTGTAAAGTCTTATAATATTGATCAAACACAAACCATTTTTTACTAAGCCTATACACCTGTAACAATATACAGGTTGGGGCAATGTTTATTTAAGTTGTGATAATACTGAATAATCAGGAAATATTAATTTTACTATAACTCGTCACATATGAGAAAGAGACAGACTTTTGGAATTTTAGGGATTTTATTAAAAAAAATAAACAGAAAATACAAAATAAATCAAACAAAATGTGTATTTATCTTCTGTAATAACACAGGAAGTGATTTTAAGCATTATTATTCACAATCTTAAATGTTTATAGAAACTCAGGGAAAGAACACCCATGTCCCTTTTACTAAACAAATTTAAATTAAAATATAACAATAAGGAAAAGAAGGATATGGAAAAAACTGTTAATTAATAAAACACCAAACACATACATTATTACTAATTAATCTAAAACTTTTAACTGAAACCAAACTATTTACACAACTGGAATACAATATTGATTGCGTTTATTTAACCATTTATCACTGTATAATTATTTTCATATCACTGGAAACGGTGTGTGTGTGTGTGTGTGTGTGTGTGTGTGTGTGTGTGTGTGTGTGTGTGTGTGTGTGTGTGTGTGTGTGTGTGTGTGTGTGTGTGTGTGTGTGTGTGTCTGCTTGACTTTACCAGGTAAAACCCACCACCATAAAAACTATGGATATTGTGTATTATTTATTATTGTGTATGTATGAAGAGCACTATGATGCTTTGGTTTTCTGACACATCTGGTTTTACAAATCTTAGTAATCACAAACTAGATTTACCAGATTGTATCTCTCCAACTGTAATTGTAAATGTATAACATGAATGATTAAAACTAATTTATTCAGTTTACAGATGAACTGGAGAATTTGGGATCTGTGTTTGTTCCAGTGGACGATTCATCCGTAAACCTAAAGAGACAGAAAGGAAAGAATTACATGAAACAACGAATAACAACATAATCACATAATTGTTCACAAAACCACACATCTGTCATATTATATCTAAGATTGATCATACAGACCTAAAATGTCAATGATTGAATCACTGAAGTATTTACATACAATACTTTATAACGACCATCACTTCTTTTTACCTCATTTATCTGTATTTTATAAAATAATTTTCCCAAAAGCTTTTTAAATCAAACACTTCTCTGACTCTCTGATGTGAAGGTTTCTGCTCCTTTCTTAATATTATAACTTTATTTATAACAGATCCATATTTGTTGTTCAAGACAAATTAAAAGATAAAAAATCTTGTTTACAACTACAAACTTTCACAGATTTTTTGTGGAGGATAAATAAACAATTCAATAACATTATTTTGCAGATAGTTTGAGGTGACTTTGTTTAACAAGAGCTATGAACAGTTCATATAAAGTAACTCACTGTGTGCAGGTTGGTGTGTTTGTTATTCAGGTTTTTAGATTAATTTGCTGAGAGTTTTCAGAGCTGCTGTCAGAAGCTGTAAAGTCAGAAACAAACTGTTAGTCCACTTATCTGCACTGAACTACCACTGTCTTTTACAACAACCACTCCATACAGGAAGACTATACAGATAAAACATTTAATATTTAAAATACTTACTGCTGGCAGGTTTAAACCCTGAAATACAGAAAAATAGTAGTTATTTATTCAGAATTTATAAAAGAACACAAAGAGAAAACAGCACTATCTGTGTCATTATTACAATATGTCAACTAATTGTTTGTCAATTATTTACACTTTATGGACTTTGTATCACCAGAAATAAAATATATGATGTTATAAAAACATTAACACCAAAACAATAGCACATACACGTATATTAAATACATCTGTGAAGTAAAAAAGATGAGTAAAAACATATTTTCTGTCTCACCTTCCTTTCCCTTCTTGTTCTTCTTCCAGAGGAAGTATCCAGTGATGCCGACTACCAGGAGCAGCAGTACAACAACACCTCCAATAACAGCAACAAGAGGGAAACCTGAAGAACCTGAAGAACCAAAACAGAACATTCAACTTTGTTTATCTCACTCTTTCATCACTTAATGGATCAGATTTTATTTATTAACATAACTTTAGTCATTTAAGTTGTCAAAAGGAAGTCACAAGAAGAAGACAAACATGTTGATGCTGAGTGTGTTTTAGTGAACAATCAGTGTTGGGAGTTAAAACCACAAAGTTTTACAGTAATCTCATTAGTTTGAACAGAAACACAGACATGTAAAACATTACTGTTTGTATTTTAGTATTTATATTACAATACTGACCTGATGAAAACTGTGTTACAGTGTTGATCATAATTATGCTTTGACAGGCTAAATTGAAACTTGTGTAAATATATAATAAATAACGGTGCCTTCAACTGCTGTAAGAGCACTTGTGTGAGGGGAAAACAGAAATAAAGAAGTAGATGTTAGAGGAGGCTTGATGCTCTGACATGTGGAAATATCCTTCATTTGGAAAAATAAAACATTAAAAACTTCTCATGAATTCTTCTGACGTCCAAACAGACAAATAAAATCTAGATGACTAAGAAAACAGAGACAAACAACTGAAGAAAACACTGAAGGAGACAAACAACCCGATCAATCAATGAAACTAAACTAAATGTGTTTCTCACCTCCATCTCTTCCATCACCAGTCTTGCTCCAGTTTGTCTGAATTGCTGTTTTATCCAGTTTGGTGATGATGTTGTCCTTCACACCAGAGAGATGAAACACACATTCGTACCTCCTCCAGTCTTCAGGTGTGACTGATGAAAGGTCCAGCTCAACACTCATCTGGAAGGATCCATCATGGTTGGGGAGGATCTCTCCAAGTTCCACGTCCTCATGAAGCTCCTCTCCATCTTTCCTCCAGAATATCTCGGCTCTGTCAGGGTAGAAACCTGTAGCGAAGCAGCTGACTGGAGAGGAGGGAGTCTTCTGGAGGAGAGACACTGAGGGAAGCTCTGGAGAGTAAAGACAAAGACAGTTTATAGTTTCTTTATTATTATTTACAATATATTATTATTGTTGCTGTTTGGTGTAATGTATTTAAATGCATTAGTAACACTATGACATGCAAATAAAACCTCATTGAAGTCTGGTTTAGAAACAGAGGGAGGGACAGAGGAGAAGAATAGACAGTTGAGGAGAGGTGAGGTGTTGAGGAGGGAGAGACAATCTATTACTGTTCATATAATGAATGTTTTATTTCATTCAGTATGAGATATTTATGGGTAAATTAATTTTGGTTATTGGTTGAATTTGTTTGTCAGTCATCAGAGTTATAATAAAAACAACTGAAAGGGCCCCAAACAGCTTTAGGTTTATTATGATGTTTAGATATGAAAAATATTCACTCATATTACTATTGTAACTCATTGAACTGACAGAATTGTGAGAAAGACAGAAAATGGAGAAAAAGAGATGTGATACATGTGTGAAAGAAAGACAGAGAGAAAATGTGGTAAAGGAGGAGGGAGGCAGAGAGATGAAGAGAGGTGAGAGAGAAAATGAAAGAGAAATGTGTGTAAACTGAGACTCAGCAGGTCTCTGTGTGTTGGTTCATATTTATTGTAATGTTACTGTAAGTTAGAAAACAGAGGAGGCATATTAACATTGTTGTGTTCATGAAACTACATCAGGTCATGTGATTCTACCTGTTCTCATCAGAGAGCTCCTCCCATAGTTCATTAACATCTTCAGCCAGTAAGGTAACTCCTGGTTGATGGTGTGCTTATAATATGCTAGCTGTGCTTTGTCATTGTTCCAACTGTTTTTGGTGATAACAGCCTGTTGTTTTGGAGCGATCCATGTATTTGTCTTCACATCCCACGACAGGAAGTCTTCTCCATCGTAACCAACCTGTCTGAATCCATTAACCTCTCCAGTCTCATGATCCCATTCACAGCCACCCACCCACTGAAAAACATGGATACCTGAGAGAGAGAAAGAGACACAGACTACAGTAAACCAGAGTGAGATCTCAGCATTTTATCAGTAAACAGTGAAACACAAACAAACCTCCAGTTTGGTTGAAGCGCTGCTTTAAAGTTTCAATGTAGTCTTTGAAGAGCTGATGGTAACCCAATCCTCTGGCAGTGTGGCTCTCCCAGAACTGTGGATCATCTTCTATGACTCTGTTCATCCAGTCCTGTTTGGGTTCTAGTCTCCTGGTGTTGCTGTCATAGTGATATATCTGAACATCATCGAGCATTGCAACAATCACAAACTCTGGGAAGTTTGGGACTTGAGAGGACACAGTGATGATATACTTCAGAGAGTGAATCCCTGTAAGAAAAAGTTCATGTCATGATTTCAGTTTTCTGAATTACAGTTTATAAATAAATTTTACATCAAGTAAAAAAAAATTCTGTGCAATCTGTGTTGTGTCAATCATTAATTAATTAAATTGATGTAAAAATGTTGCTCCAGATATATATATTAATGATGATTCTGTCTTGAACAACACATATAGGCTGTGTCTCAATTCAGGGGCTGCATCCTTGTAAGGACGCAGCCTCGCGGTCTTCGAAGACCGCGTGCTACTGAGGAACCTCAGAAGGATGCATCAACCGTTGTGAAATGGGACGGTCTAGCCTTCGAAGCATTTCCTTGTTGCGTCACCAGCTGTGTCACCAGCTGTTCCCGCCCATAAGACGTGTTATACGTTATACTTACGTGTAAGTGTTATAAAAGCAGAACTGGTAGCGGAGATGACGGCGGCAGCAGAAGCAACACGTGAATGTCTTTTGCACAGCACATTTTTGAGTGTTTAATTAATTATTAATCTAAATGATTTTGAATTTTATTGTTTTTAGTATAATTCGTTTCGTTCGTTTAAGACCTTGGTTAAGATAATTTTATATAATTCGCTTTGCACGGGGGGGAGGGGGGGCGGCATCGTCCATCGGACCAACCCCAGTGGACAGTGGAGACCAGACCCCCAAACACCCTGAATACCAGCCCAGATGATGTCCCACTGACCACAGAAGACACCAGGGTCTTTATTGTGGCATCCCATCCAGCCCAGCAGCACTGCCAGGGACTCCTGCTCAGCCTATTACATTATTTTTTTCATTTTTTATTTTATTAATTTGTTATTATTTATAAAAATAAAAAAATTATTATTGTAAATCATTTGGAATTTTAGTAGTTTTGTATTTAATAATACATATTTTGTTTATAGTTTGTTCATAATTGTACATCATTTTCTAATAATAATCTGTAAATAGTTATTTGTGATGTATTTTTTGTAAATAGTTAAATGTTAAGACTGCCCCCTTGTAGAGTTAAGTTTCATCCTTTGCTAATAAAAGAAAATATTTGAGAAAATATTAAATCCCTTGTTGTTCCTGAACAGTAGCACTTTATGCCGTTTGCTAATCCTGTTATAAATGGTACTTAAATTGTAAATACTAAATGGAAAAGACAACGTGTAACAATTAACAATATTTTTTTATTTTATAACAATACCATATAAAAACATAAACATTTATTAACAATAACAACCATTGTTCTTTTCATGGGACTGCACATAGATATATATGGAACGTCATGTTCTATAGATATCTATAGGACTGAACTGGATCTTGGGATATATAAGGCCGCTAAGGATAGTAGCGATGCATCCTCAAAAACAGGGAAAACAAGGACGCATTTTGAGGCTGCGTTTGAGCATTCGTTTGAGGAGTCTTCGAATTGGGACAGGCCTTGGCGCGTCGCTGTGACGTAACCGCCCTTAAAATGCGTCCTTACAAGGATGCAGCCCCTGAATTGAGACACAGCCATAGTCTGAAATAAAATATTAAACCAGTCTATTATTGCACATTAGTGCATTTTAATTAAACAACTCAATTTAACAACTATTTGATCATCAAATTACAGATTAAGACATGAAAATGGGCACTATGAAAGCATTCTCTCTCCCCCTCTCTCTCTCTCTCTCTCTCTCTCAATTTGTCCATTCAGTTTCACAAAATTAGCCAGAAGTCATCCACTACCCCAATATTATCAAACTGTCATAGTTAACAACAAAATGAATTGTGTTCATTAAAGAAAATAAGATCACTGATTAGCTTTCAACTAATGCAACAGTGCTAGAAAGTAAGGATGTTTAAACAAGTGAAGAAAGTCTAATATCAGTCACATGACTGGCTAATTTGTCAATCCATTGCCATCCAGTGGTCAATTATGGGTTCTATGAAAGAAAACAATCTTTACGATTTAGAGAGGAAATGAATATCTTTAAGTGTGAGATACAGTGATTTCACATCATACAGTTGTCTGTGTTTGCAAACGTGTGCTACCACTTCATTTGTAGCTTGAAAGGCTAAGGAGCAGAAGGAAGGACTGGAGATCATTCTAACCATCAAGTTAAACAAACTAATAAATAGAGAGAAAGAGAGAGTGTAGGGGGTTTGTTTGTGTGTGCTCAGGTCTTTAAGAAAATATTTAAAGGACACACTAGTAAGACTAAGTGCAATGAAAGCGTGACACTTCATATCCAATAAATGAAACTTAAATAAAGTGATTAGTATATTATTACGTTATCAGCTCCAGTTATTACATTTGTAAAGGATTTTTTTTAACAGGCCAATAACATAATAACATACGTTATTGGCAAAATTAAGACGTTATCGGTCTTTATTACGTTATTGGCTAAAAGTGCATTTTGTTGTATTTTAGTTATATGTTCACTGTTTTCTTTATTTATAGTGTGTTGGACTATTTTGCTGTGTCATTTTGTCCAGAACGCGCTCGCACCAAGTCGATCTAAAAGTCCTGATAAACTTAGATAAGATCAATGAACGGATTTACTGGATTTAAAGTGAACTTTAACATAATGAGTTTGTGACTTTTTAAACACTAATACAATCTGCAAGGAAGTCAGAACTTCACATCAAATACTATGAAAGAAATCTTAAGTTCGTATCACCATGTGTAAACATAACGCCTTTTATTAAACCATTAACCGACGCAAGAAAATATATTAACTCACCTGCTGCTGCGCTGTGTAGACCCAGGAGGACCAGAAAAACCAAGATCTTCATTCTGAACTGCAGAATCTACAACTTTACTGTCAGATGTTTTTTAACCAGAGACACACGGACTGCTCCTCTTGACAGTCACACTTCTTAACTGAGGGTTGGACCTGAGCCTCCATCTGAGCCAATAAGAATTTAGTATGAGACTAGCGTCACTTAAATCTGGGTTAAACTGATCTAAACAGGTTATAAACAAAAGTGAAAGTACAATTTGCCTGTTTAAGCCCATGTTGTAGAGGGTTGAGAGGTATGGCAGGCTTTATTTTGGGTTTCTTAACTTTGTTACTGTTGTAACTGTGTAATTGACATAATATGTAGATGTCTGCCAGTCCACTAGGTGGCGTTGGCTAAAGTTGTTACCTGTTGGGGAGTCCGACAGAAGATAGAAGAAGTAGTTTATACTGAAGACTGTGAAGTAATGTGGTGACTGAGAGAGATTATAATGTGTTCGTCAAGAATAAAATATACCCCCATTGTTCATCAAGAAGCCTCCCGTTGAGTTACTACATAAATGGCGACGAGGATAAAGTTTCAGCGGATGCCTCGCGGGAATCAAGACGAATGAGTAAGACTCCCTGCTAAGTTGCTAAGTTAGCATACCACCCGGACTTTGTAACCAAGAAAAAAGTTTGAAAGAAAATAAGAAGAAAAATCATGGCGGCGGCTATGGTAGGAAGCACCGCTCCTTTTGATTGCCAAGTCCAGTCATGGGAGGAATATTGTGAAGTGCCCCACCATTTTTTTGAAGCTAATGAGATCGACGATGCAAGTCGACAGAAAGCTATATTACTTAGTTCAGTGGGAAGTCAGACGTACAGCCTCATGAGGAACTTAGTCAGTCCCGCCAAGCCAGGAGACAAGACATTTGATGAACTGGTCAAGTTATTAAAGGAACATTTCAACCCTAAACCCAGCGAGATTGTGCAGCGTTTCAAGTTTTATTCCAGAAACAGGAAGAATGGAGAAACAGTCATGGAATATGTTGCTGTGCTAAGGAAATTAGCGCAAGACTGCAACTACGGAGACAAGTTGTCTGAGATGATAAGGGACAGACTGGTCTGCGGTATAGGAGATGACCGCATACAGCGCCGACTGTTGTCAGAGCCGGATTTGACATTCGACAAGGCACTGAAGCTGGCACAGGCAATTGAGACAGCCAGCAAAGATGTGAATGACTTACAATCTCTGGAGTTTGCACCGCCACACTTGAGGGCACCTCAAACAGTGCACAAAATGTCAGCAAAGCAGACCCCCAGTAAGCAGCAGCACCAGCATAAGGTTTGCTACAGGTGTGGAGGGGAGCAGCACAGGGCTGGGGACTGTAGGTTCATTAAAGAAACCTGTCACAAGTGTGGTAAAGTTGGCCATATTCAGAAAGTGTGTAGGTTCAAAGGCCCAGCCAGTAATTCAAAGGCTAGAGGGGGTGGAGTTCACTCAGGAAAGCAGGGGAGAACACAGGGAGCAAATTATGTCAGACAGGGGAAAGATGAAAAAGATGGCGTTGATACAGATGAAGTCATGTTCACACTGTACAAAATAGATGAACTTGATGTACCAGCAGAAGAGCCGTTTGTAGAGACATTGTCAGTTAATGAGACAGACACACAGTTTGAGATGGACTCAGGGTGTGGGGTAACAGTAATAAACCACTTGGTGTTCAAAACCTTAGGGGGGAAGGAGGCACCAAAGTTACGCCCATGTCGAGTGAGATTCAGAACATACACAGGCCATAGAGTAAAAGTCTTGGGAGCAGCTGTGGTTAAGGTGCAGCACAAAGGGCTAGTACAAGACTTACCTGTGGTAGTTGTAGCGGGTTCAGGCCCCAGTCTGGTAGGCAGGTACTGGATTAGGAGGCTAGGGTTACAGTGGAGATCAGCACCCCAGGTCCATCATATCCAGGAAGAGACCTCAGAGGAGGTACAGGGGAGACCAGAATCCCAAATCCACCATCTGGGAGAAGTGACATTGGAGGAGGAACTGGGGGAGTATGGGGAGGTTTTCAAAGATGAACTCGGGAGATTCAAAGGCCCCCCAGCGAAAATATATGTGGACAAAGAAGCAGCCCCCAGGTTTTTTAAAGCCCGGCCCGTTCCATATGCTATGAGAGGAAGAGTTGAGGAGGAGCTCAACCGTCTCCTCACCCAAGGGATCATTGAACCTGTTAAACATGCTGGGTGGGCAGCGCCTGTGGTCCCGGTGCTGAAACCCGATGACGCCGCAAGACTGTGCGGAGATTACAAACTGACGGTAAATCAGATCTCAAAGCTTGAACAGTACCCGATTCCCAGAATTGAGGACTTGTTTGCCACGCTTTCAGGTGGACAGAAATTCACAAAATTAGATCTGAGTCACGCTTATCACCAGATTCCCTTGGAAGAGGAAGCAAAGAAGTACGTGACCATAAATACCCATAAAGGTTTGTTCACATACAGAGTGCTACCTTTTGGAGTTTCATCAAGCCCAGCGATATTCCAACGGACCATGGAGGGACTGCTGCAGGGCATTCCTCGTGTGACCATCTTTCTGGATGACATCCTCCTCACAGGGAAAGACGACCAAGAGCACCTGCAGACTCTGGCCATGGTGCTGAAACGGCTACAGGAAGCCGGTCTCAGACTAAAGAGGGCCTTGTAACAGAGTTGAAGGCATACTTAGGACTGTTAAACTATTATAACAAGTTTCTGCCAAATCTGTCAACTGTCCTCGCCCCAGTGCACAAACTGTTACATAAAGAGACAAAATGGCAGTGGGGAGAGGCACAACAAGCTGCTTTTGAAAGATCAAAAGAAATGATGCAGTCTGCTGAAGTGCTTGTTCATTACGACCCAGAGAAAGACATTGTGCTGTCATGTGACGCATCACCCTATGGAGTAGGTGCCGTACTGTCCCATCACATGCCAGATGGAACGGAGAGACCCATAGGATTCACCTCACGAACACTGAATGCGGCTGAGAAGAACTATTCACAACTAGATAAGGAAGGACTAGCAGTGATGTTTGGAATAAAACGTTTCCATAAGTACATTTATGGACGGAAATTCACAATAGTGACAGATCACAAGCCCTTGTTGTCACTTTTCAGTGAGATGCGAGCCGTACCACAGATGGCCTCACCCAGAATCCAACGATGGGCGGTAACCTTGAGAGCCTATGAATATACAATAGTGTATAAAGAAGGGAAGTATCACTGCAATGCAGATGCCCTGAGCCGCCTTCCTTTACCGGAGGAAGCGGAAGTTGAGAGGCTGGAAGAGAGGGTTCTCATGCTGGAGAGCTCCGACATCACGCTGGTGACAGCTGATCAAGTAAAGGCATGGACAGACAAAGATCCAGTACTCCTGAGGGTGCGGGAGATGGTACAAAATGGCTGGTCAGCAAAATTAAAAGGGGAGGAGTTTGCCCCATATGAGGTGAGGAAACATGAACTCAGTATCCAGAATGGATGTGTGTTATGGGGCTGGAGAGTGATTGTGCCAAAACCAGGCCGAGAAAACGTTATGAGACAGCTTCATCAGTGCCACCCAGGAGTGTCCAGAATGAAAGCACTGGCTAGGAGTTATGTGTGGTGGCCAAAGTTGGACAAGGAGTTGGAGGATATGGTCAAGGGCTGTACAACATGTCAAGAGCACCGTAATATCCCTGCACCAGCTCCATTACACCCCTGGGAGTGGCCGGACAAACCGTGGAGCCGTCTCCATGTAGATTATGCCGGACCGTTTATGGAAAAAATGTTTTTTGTGCTCATTGATGCACATTCAAAATGGATGGACGTGTATCCAGTGAACTCTGCCACTTCAGCCACTACAATTGAGTGTCTGCGTACCAGTTTCAGTAATCATGGACTGCCTGAGTTGTTGGTGTCTGATAATGGCACTTGTTTCACCAGCACAGAGTTCAAAGACTTTCTGAGTAAAAATGGTATCCGTCATGTGACCTCTGCACCCTACTAGCTGCCAGTAACGGGTTAGCAGAGAGAGGGGTACAAACATTCAAGAGAATGATGAAAAAATGTCCAGAGGGCACACTCACAGCTAAGGTAGCCAAAGTGTTATTTAGCTACAGAGTTACTCCTCACACCACTACAGGCCTATCCCCAGCAGAGTTGCTTCTAGGTAGGAAGCTACGTTGCACACTCGATTCAATCCATCCAGACCTGAGCAGGAAAGTGAAGGAAAGACAAGAAAGACAGATAAATGATCACAACAAAAGGGCAAAAGAACGCTGGTTCAAAACAGGACACTCAGTGCTGACCCAGAACTTCAGTCTAGGGCCCAAGTGGATCCCGGGAATTATTGAGTCGGTGACAGCACCGGTTTCCTATAAAGTGATGCTGGGGGATGGGAGAGTAGTGAGGAGACATGTGGATCAGATTCACACTCGCCACCAGAGACCACAAGAATGTATCAACAACCAACAAGCTGCTGCTATTCAGCTAAGTCAGGCCAACGAAAAAAACGAAGCATGGCTGGAAGCTGAGCAGGTGGTACTCAGGGGTGACAAATTGGAGGAGCCAGAAGCTACAGAAGCTGTTGAAAGCTCAGAGACTGAACAGAAAACTCTTACAAATACAACTCCAGTAAGGAGACAGTCAAGAAGGGAAACTAAGTTGCCCAGTTACCTTAAAGACTTTCAGTTGCATTAAGAGAGACTGATTACCACTGTTGTGGGCAATTGGACAGAGTTAAATAGTTATAATGTTCCTGTGATATGTATAGAAAATGCTTAAGGGGGAAGGGATGTTGTAACTGTGTAATTGACATAATATGTAGATGTCTGCCAGTCCACTAGGTGGCGTTGGCTAAAGTTGTTACCTGTTGGGGAGTCCGACAGAAGATAGAAGAAGTAGTTTATACTGAAGACTGTGAAGTAATGTGGTGACTGAGAGAGATTATAATGTGTTCGTCAAGAATAAAATATACCCCCATTGTTCATCAAGAAGCCTCCCGTTGAGTTACTACAGTTACAAATATAAAAAGTCTGACCTCTGACTTTGTGGGAGGTCAGAGGTCACTGTCAGCTACAGATCAGCACTCTGGAGCTTGTGGGGCTGCAGTAATGTGTTATTCTTCTTCTGTTGTTCTGGGGTTGAAAACAGTCCTGATCAAAAATATCAAAATCCAATGTAACTGTTTGAGAGACTGATTTAATTAAAATGTTTATTTTATATTTTTGGTAATTATTTCATCAATGTTTGAATTCGTACAGTGATTAAAAAGGAGTTAAAATGTAATAAATAAGGTGTTTAAAAGGGTAACATTGCAAGTGTATATTGAGTTCAGTGAAGGGCACACCTGTTGCATTATGGGTCAGAACCAATAAGACAGAGAAAAGCGCCAATGTGGCTGCAGAGAAAAGAGCCAATGTGTCTGCAGAGAAAACAATATTCTGCACGGTTCAAGAGGCGCACACAGTAATTTGTTTTTGTATTTTAATGGGGTTACATTTATGCATAATATTTGTGTAAATGCCTTTTGTATGTACTTTTGATATATATTATTTGACTGTTGCTGTGCCCACATGCTGGGACCTGTCTACTAACAGATATTAGCATGAGAGATGTTACTATTGGGGCCTGTCTAATTATGGACACTTGCTTTAGAGACTTTAAAAATGACTGACAGATGTGTATTTGGACTCATTGTTTATTATATGTTTTATTTTTTGTAGTTTTCACGGTGTCTGATGACGAAAAGGAGAAAATAAACGATAAAAAGACATCTGTATGATGCGTGGCCATTTTTACTGGACCGGTGCAGTTACACCAGGAGAGTGTTTTTTAGTGATGTAGAGTAGAAGAGTGGAAGTCAAAAGTTTGGACACACTTTGCCATTCACATCAATAAGAAAGTCCGTCCAAACTTTTGACTGGTATTTTTAAATTATGTACACTGTGGTCAAACATATTGTTCTGCTCTCAGAATAATTTTCATGATTTAAGGTACTTGAAATGATTTAATGAATGTATTAGATTAAATTTATGGTGAGAAATTCTGCAGGAGAAACAAACACACACACAGAGAGAGAGAGAGAGAGAGAGAGAGAGAGAGAGAGAATTATAGTTGTACAGCGATCTGGAATTTTATTTTGAAGGCTACATAACTGTTACATGCGGTAACGTAGCAACCAGCAGTAAGAAAGACGGCCGGTCACTCAGTGAATGTTCTCTTCTCATGCTCACCAAAGCAATGGCTGTAAGTTTGATAATTTGATATTCGATACGAATGAAGATGAATATGTAATGTTAAGTTTAGTACTGTAACGTGTGATGTTTATTGACTGGGAAGTCATACAAGAAGTCAAAAGTAATTTGAGAGATAATGTAAAGTGTGCGTTGCTTAGCAACGATGTATCAGCCTACTGTTAATGTAAACGGCTCATTTTCGTGTGTAATTCTTTAGCTATTCTTTAAATAGCATTACTGTTTATTAGCGACACGCTGTAAAGGAAACTACGGTTTTGTATTATCTTTTATTTGCAGTTTCACTCGGTGGTATTTCACCATAAAAGAAGGAAACAAAGGGAGCAAGACGCTCTGATCCTGGCTCAAGTGTTGTACCTGAGTTTGGCTGACCGTTTAACTGTGATAACGTACAGGAAGTACATAACGCGCAGGTATGCTGGTATTTTTCATGGTTAGAGACTCATAGGACAAAGGGAAATCTTAATGCCGCAGCCAGTGGCGGATTTAGCAATTTGGGGGCCCAAGGCGAATTTAGCTAGGGGGCCCTTCACAACGGATTCACAACAATACTTATCACCCTGTGTTTGTGTAAGTGACAGGGCAGCTACCACTGAGAGCACTGGGGTAAGGTCCTCTGTAATTTGTGACTCAGCAATCCCAGAGTTTTCCCCCCAGTTTTTAATATTTAAGGGGGTATGTCCTAGATATTTAATACTACTCAGCCTGTGTACACAGTATAATGGCTTGTGCATGTGGAGTGAGCTTTTAAAAGTTGGAAAAAATGACCCAAATGATGTCAATTTCAAAAGAGGTGTGCATTTATAAGGTCTAATGAGAGATGCTGTGGAGATACCTTATGGAAAATGTAGGTTTCTACTGATTTCAGAGTTTTATGCATACTAGGGATTAAAAGTCAGGATAAATCAGCAATATTAAATCCCTTAAAATGTGACAACATTTAGACCAACAAAGGACAAATGAGCAAAGAAGTAGTTTCCCACCAGATTCTGGCGAGAAGGCTTTGAAACTGTGTTTAGACAACTAATTCCACATTTGAAGTATTTTAAAGTATGTTATGGGGACTTGATTTCAGTATTTCAATAACACTAGCCGATCATATGACAAGTACGTGATCATCTCAGCCTTAATTTATGTGTAACAGTTGCACGTACTTGGGTCTGTAAAAGCACAAAGAAATACCTTGCATCCACTTTCTGTCCCTCAAAGCTTAGGTCAGAAACAGCCAGCCTGTGAAACAGCTGTTCTCAGTTTGCCATCAGATCTCCTGGTCTTTGGTCTTAAAACATGTCCATTTTGCATACTTAAAGAGATGCACACCCAAGAATAAAAGCCAAAGTAATTAAGTAAAGCAAACATGGACATGTGTTTAGGTGGATGAGGGGGGATATAAATTCTAAGCTGTGTAATGGCATATAATTATTGTTTGTACGTGTCCTCTCTTCACTAAGTCACAATGTTGACAGTCACTGAAAACGTTGGGCCACAACGCCGGATCATCTCCGATGATGACAACACTTTCGTGGTGGTCAACAGAATCAGGACTGCTACTCACCATCTCCTCATTGTTGACATCTCTTCTGTCAGAGCTCGAGCATGACGCGGTTACTATGGTTACCTCCTCCCCTTCTGAATTAGCCGGCGCCTCCTGCTGCTCCTCGACAACCGGCGGTGTTGTCGAAACATTAAAAAATGTTGTCAACTTCGGGAGTGCGTCATTTTTTTATTTCGCCTCCTCCCGCTTCCTTCTTTTGGTGGCACCACTTGGGTAGTTTCGCTTCATTTCCCAACTGTTGATATCAATTTCACCGCTCACGTAACGTCTTCCAAACTTCCCTCCACTTCCGTCACATAAGTTTGGAACTCTCGCGATCATGGCCTGGATGGAATAGTCCATTATAACACGAAATGGGAGGGGGTGTAGACGGATACTTTATTTCTTTGTATTTTAGTTTGTTGTCTTTGTTTCCGATTTAAACATACAAATTTACATTTACATTTAAAAACGCAATGGCTGGGGATCACTGAGGGCCCCGATTCCCAGCTGAATGGAGAGTGGGCAGCTGGTCTGGGGGCCCCTGCAGTTCGGGGAAGTTGGTGGGGCCCCAGGCAGTTGCCTACCTTGCCTCTATTGTAAAACCGCGTCTGGCCGCAGCATACAGTCACGTTTTAGACAATACTGTTCTTTATGGCCACAGTTTGCAGATGAGTTCTTCCAGTTTCAAGATGACAATAACACCATGCACAGAGCTCGGTCCATAAACAGTTCTCTCAGTTTCTTGTGAACAAAAATTATTCTCTATTGATTCTGTGGCGTAGCAAATGTGAACAAATTCTTGCAGACAGGTTCAAAAACCCTCCCAGAAGAGGTGAGGCAGTTATAGCAGCATTTTAGTACCAAAGATTTTTGAATGACATGTTAAACAATTCAATTCAACACATTGTGTTACTGACAAAGTGTCTCTGCTATAGACTGTATGTAAGAAATGGACGTAACATCCGTGACGTCACCCATTGGTTTGTAGACTGCTGCTCGGAAGCCAATAGTATCGGATCTGGGCAGCGCCATCTAGAAAATTTCCGGTGCATGCCGGGAAAAATAAAAACACGGATTCTACTTATATGGGCATCAGGAGGAGCAAGAGGCGCCCTCCTGAACCTGTGAACCAATCAACCTGTCAATCACAACGTAGCCACGCCCGGATGCATACCCTGCTTTATCATCAAATATAAAATCAGGGAGGCCAAAATTTCACAAATGAACATCATACTGCATTGAAGAAGGCTTTAAACTAGCGATTGAGACCATAAACAGATTTTGAAAACGTTTACTGAGGTTAGAAATCAAGTGAGAAGTTGGTGAATTCTATATTGACTTGTATAGAGACGGAAGTCCTTTTGACACCAAAACGGTCGCCCCCTGGTGGCCTTTTGATAGAATGCAGTTTAAGTTACTTCCGCGTTGGCATCAGGACCGGAGGTCAAAGGTTATTCAATGTCTCATTTATTCATTTATTACTTGTGTAGTAATAATCACACTGGACAGTATCCGGCTGTTAAGTCTGACGTCACGCATGACGAAAATTCTATTTCCGGGTCCAAAGGCATCGATTAGTAATCAACAACAATGGTGGAACCCGTGAACCTTTTTACGATCACCTCTTATTGTAGTGACATGTCTCTCAGAGTGAAAAAGGGACTGAATTTGTATAATTCCAATAGAGTACAGAGTGTAGCTGTTCTTCCTGATGGTTTAATTAAGGGCACTGTCCAGGCATCAATGAAAAAGAAAGTGTACAAAGTTGAGGTGAGTTAGCGGTTAGTTTGCACGTTCAATCAATCAATCAATCAATCAATCTTTATTTATATAGCGCCAAATCACAACAAAGTCATCTCAAGGCACTTAACATATAGAGTAGGTCTAGACCATACCATAGACTGTATATAAAAGGACAATACTCTTCAGGTTTAACTTTAACCGTTTAAAACACGCTGTTCTGCCAACGGGACAGGTCGGAAGTTGTGAGGTAGCGAAAGTTCTTCTGAATGTTTTAAACACCAACCCTTAAACATATATATTAATGCCATACATTGTTAGAAAGCTTAGATTGCCCTGATTCATTCAAGACCACTCACGAATTATATGGTTGCTCACAGCCGTAATAGTATAAGCGGCTAGCCACTCAGCTAAAGTAAGAACAGATAGATAGATTGACAGCAGTTTGAGGATGGATTTTTTTAAGTGCAGATACGCGTTGAGAATCAGGCAGTCGCAAAAACGACAACTTGATGTCGTTTTTTGATTCAGATCTGTTGAGACAACACAGGACACAACACTGTGGCATACTGCACAAACGGAGCCGCTCTGGGGATTGGACCCGGAAATAAAATTTTCGTCATGCGTGACGTCGTGACTTAACAGCCGGATTAAAGGAACTCTGGTTTATTTTCACAATGAAATTTCACGCTGAGGTCAAAAGAAACAGGAAAGATTAAAGTATTAAAACATTACTCAACAAGATAAAACCACTGACACGAAGTTAATTAATGAAATGGTGTTTATAGCTTTCAAACAGGATAGACTTCTATTATTTTATTGAAGTGAAACATTTTGACACTAATTCTCTTTAAAGGACTGTGACTAAAGGTTGTACTTTTGTGTATTAGGCTAATAAAGAATTTTCAAATAAGACAACATACTTTAAAGATGTAATTATTTAAAAAAAATGCTCTTATGGATGAATACTGTAGTGTATAAACGTATAAACGTTCCCCAAATATAACATGTCAGTTGATCAAAAATATAATAACAAGGAGCTACAACTGAGGCAGAAGCAAGTGATGAGTGTAGTTTTAATGGCCAGGACAAGTTTTGTTCAGTCGTCTGTTTCTGTTTTCTCTTTCAAGAATATATCAATGTCTCAAAAGGATTTGGAAACACTTGTCCATGCATTTCTTCAGTAAACTTAACTGCTGTAACAGCTGCAGCTGATCGAGTCCTCACCAAGACCAAGAAGGTGGATCATATCACTCCAGTTCTCTCTTCTCTTTACACTGAAAGATGAAATCAGTAGAGTCAATTGAAAAACAGTTTAGAATTAATATTGTTAAATGTACAGTAGTATATGAAACAATGAAAACATGTAGGTCTTTACGAGTGTTACTGACTAAATTAACATAGAAATCAATAGTTAAGAAGCATGTAAGGAAACACCAATGAACATCATATTTGCAGGATTTTTTGCATGTATTATTCATACAGACAGGTCACAAATTAAAGGAAAACCTAACATTAAGTGTCTTAGTAAGGTGTTGGGCCAGCACTTGCTGCTAGAACAGCTTTAATGCTCCTTAGTATTGATTCTATTACTCTCTGAACTCTACTGGAGGGATGAACACCATTCTTCCAAAAGATATTGCCTCATTTAGTGTTTTGATGATGGTGTCACACGTTTAACAGAAGACAATCTGCATTTAACAGCAGACGCAGCACAGGAAATAAAGCAGGAATGCAGGTAAACACAGTAAATGATGAGTAAAGATGAAACAACAGGTTCAGTTATTTCAATCTCAGTCTTCAATTAAATAAGATTTGTGAAATTGTGCCCTTTGTTCTAAACCAGAAGCAGAAATTCTGTTAAAAATATTTGTTGAGGTCACAGTCATTGATTTAAGTTCAACTTCCTCTTCTCACCTTCTCTGGTTTCCTGTCAAGACGACATGAAAACAGTCTGTTGGTGTTCATATAAGGAAGTCTGTTTCATGTCATTCAGTATGAGATATTTCTGGGTTAATTAATTTTGGTTATTGGTTGAATTTGTTTTTCACACATCAAAGTTATATTAAAAAATACAACATGTCAACAATTTTCTGTAGTTATACTGGATCTCATACTGAGAAATGCTTCATTAGACTTCTTAAACTTCTTAAATCTGAAACATGTGGTACCTGGTGGACTTTATCATCCGGCAAGTTAGGCAACTGTCTGGAGCCCCCAACAGCTTCAGATGTATTATGATGTTTGGATATGAAAAATATTGACTCATGTTACTACTCTAACTTGTTGAACCCCGAAAAATAACCTGACACATAAAATGTTGCTGGTTACGTTACACATTCAGATTTTACTCACAAAATACAACAATTAAAATATGATGCATTATTATTGATTAAACTAACGAAAATTATATACAACTGTTCAAATTAGGGTTAGGGTTAGTTTAAGTACACTGTAGTAATAATAGTTCTCTTTCTTTCACTCTTTACTTTTACAATTTGAATTCAGGACTTAAAACTTTTACAGTACCTTCCTGTGTAGTATGAAGGAATATACTCTTAATAGTTAATAGTTTTATTTCAGATAAAAGTTTTGAGTATTTCTTCCACTGCCAATACCAACATGACTCTGAGAAAAGATAAAAAGATAGAAAGTCAGCGTTTGTCTGAGGCCTCAAATCACTGATTTCACCCCTGATCACAAGTTCATGTTTAAACTGTGTTTTCACCTTTAAAATGTTTAGTTCATTAAACTAAAATGACACAATGACGTACTCACGGTCATAATCCAGTATTTTGAACTTCAACTGATGATGACAATGATGATGATGAAGCATCTGTAGCTGCAAAAAGAAAAGAATTTTGATTTGATATGAAGAGTTTCATCATGAGAGACAAAACTGAACATGAGTCATGAATTACTAACACCTGACTTTCTGTCAAGTTGTTCATATTTACATTTTAATATCTTTCATTATTTTAAAATATATTCATATAATGTCAAATAACATCCATATATTACAATAAAAAGCAGATAAAACTCAAACATTTAATATTTAAAATACTTACTGTTAGCAGGTTGAAACCCTGAAATACAGAAAAAACATCACAAAGTTATTTATTGAGAATTTATGAAAGAACACAAAGAGAGAACTATCTGTGTCATTATTACAATATGTCAACTAATCTTTAATCAAATATTTACACTTTATGGAATTTTTATCACCAGAAGTAAAATATATGATGTTATAAAAACATTAACACCAAAACAATAACACACACATGTATATTAAATACATCTGTGAAGTAAACATCATTTCTCTCTCACCATCCTTTCCCTTCTTGTTCTTCTTCCAGAGGAAGAATCCAACGATACCGACTACCAGGAGCAGCAGTACAACAACACCTCCGATAACAGCACCAAGAGGGAAACCTGAAGAACCAAAACAGAACATTTAACTTAGTTTATCTCACTCTTTCATCACTTAATGGATTTGATAAATTAACATAACTTTAGTCATTTAAGTTTCCAAAAGGAAGTCACAAGAAGAAGACAAACATGTTGATGCTGAGTGTGTTTTAGTGAACAATCAGTGTTGGGAGTTAAAACCACAAAGTTTTACAGTAATCTCATTAGTTTGAACAGAAACACAGATGGGGAAAACATTACTGTTTGATTTTTAGTATTTATATTACAATACTGACCTGATGAAAACTGTGTTACAGGGTTTAACATAATTATGCTTTGACAGGCTAAATTTAAACTTGTGTAAATATCTAATAAATAACGGTGCCTTCAACTGCTGTAAGAGCACTTGTGTGAAGAGAAAACAGAAATAAAGAAGTAGATGTTAGAGGAGGCTTGATGCTCTGACATGTGGAAATATCCTTCATTTGAAAAAATAAAACAGATTAAAAACTCCTCATGAATTCTTCTGACGTCCAAACAGCCAAATAAAATTTAGATGACTAAGAAAACAGAAACAAACAACTAAAGAAAACACTGAAGGAGACAAACAACCCGATCAATCACAAGACAATTCAAATCATATGAAACTAATTAAATGTGTTTCTCACCTCCATCTCTTCCATCACCAGTCTTGCCCCAGTTTGTCTGAATCGCTGTTTTGTCCAGTTTGGTGATGATGTCATCCTTCACACCAGAGAGATGAAACACACATTCGTACCTCCTCCAGTCTTCAGGTGTGACTGATGAAAGGTTCAGGTCAACATTCATCTGGAAGGATCCATCATGGTTGGGGAGGATCTCTCCAAGTTCCACGTCCTGATGAAGCTCCTCTCCATCTTTCCTCCAGAATATCATGGCTCTGTCAGGGTAGAAACCTGTAGCAAAGCAGCTGACTGGAGAGGAGGGAGTCTTCTGGAGGAGAGACACTGAGGGAAGCTCTGGAGAGTAAAGACAAAGACAGTTTATAGTTTCTTTATTAGGATTTACAGTATATTATTATTGTTGTTGGTTTGTGTAATTTATTTAAATGCATTAGTAACACTATGACATGCAAATAAACCTCATTGAAGAGTGGTTTAGAAACAGAGGGAGGGACAGAGGAGAAGAAAAAGACAGTTGAGGAGAGGTGAGGTGTTGAGGAGGGAGAGACAATCTATTAGTGTTCATATAATGAAGTTTGTTTTATTTCATTCAATATGAGATATTTCTGGGTAAATTAATTTTGGTAATTGGTTGAATTTGTTTTTCAGACATAATAAAAACACAACATGTCAACATAGTTGTGTAGCTATACTGGATCTCAGCTTTAGATTAATTATGATGTGAGATTGTGAGAAAGACAGACAATGGAGGAAAAGAGTGTGAAAGAGTGACAGAACGTGGTAAAGGAGGAGGGAGACAGAGAGATGAAGAGAGGTGAGAGAAAATGAAAGAGAAATGTTTGTAAACTGAGACTCAGCAGGTCTCTGTGTGTTGGTTCATATTTATTGTAATGTTACTGTAAGTTAGAAACAGAGGAGGCCTATTAACATTGTTGTGTTCATGAAACTACATCAGGTCATGTGATTCTACCTGTTCTCATCAGAGAGCTCCTCCCATAGTTCACAAGCTTCTTCAGCCAGTCAGGGCAATCCTGGGAGAGGAGGTACTTATAATGTGCCATAAGTGCTTTGTCATTGTTCCAACTGTTTTTGGTGATAACAGCCTGTTGTTTTGGAGCGATCCATGTATTTGTCTTCACATCCCACGATAGGAAGTCTTCTCCATCGTAACCAACCTGTCTGAATCCACTAACCTCTCCAGTCTCATCGTCCCATTCACAGCCACCCACCCACTGAAAAATATGGACACCTGAGAGAGAGACAGAGACACAGACTGCAGTAAACCAGAATGAGATCTCAGCATTTTATCAGGAAACAGTGAAACATGAACAAACCTCCAGTTTGGTTGAAGCGATGCTTTAAAGTTTCAATGTAGCCTTTGAAGATCTGCTGGAGACCCAAACATCTGGCAGTGTATCTCTCCCAGTGCTGTGGATTATCTTCTGTGACTCTGTTTGCCCAGTCCTGTTTGGGTACTAGTCTCGTGGTGTTGCTGTCATAGTGCTGTATCTGAACATCATCAACCATCCCAACAATCACAAACTCTGGAAAGTTTGGGACTTGAGAGGACACAGTGACGATATTCTTCAGAGAATGAGTCACTGTAAAAAAAAGTTCATGTCATCATTTCAGTTTTTCTGAATTACAGTTTTATAAAAAATTTTTATATCAAATAAAATTATTTTCTGTGCACAGAATCAAACTAAGCTGCATAACATCCTCCTGATAATCTCTGAACAACACATTTATTCTGAAATAAATATTAAAAGATCATCAGATGATCACAGGTCTGACTTTCATTGATAGATATAGTCTTGTTTTATTTTTCTCCTGCTGGATTTATTTTCAGTGTGAATTAAACTCCAGTTTAGTTTCCAGTTAGTGGAGACGTTTATTCTTCAGGATGCATCATTAGTAGCGTCTGCTGCTCATTATTGTTTTAGTTTGAACTGTGAAACCACAAACCTGTGACTAACTATACATCAGTCCATCATTTCACTGTTAGTTTGTGATTATTATTTTGCAGCAGCTTTTTCAAAATTGTGATTTTTTATTTGCTCTTTTTACAGTGAAATTGCAGTAATTGGGAAAAATTGCAAGAAAGGGAAATATGATGACACAAAATATGACAGTTGTTTATAATCTTTTAATAATCTTGTTGATTTTGGTCATTTCATGCAGAAAAGTTTAATTTTGCAAAACTGCAAACTCTTGACATTGTGTTCATTATTACGCTAACACATTTCCCTGTAGGGAAAATATAATATATATATATATATAAATCATAATTTATTTTCTTCAGTTAATTAATGTGTATTATATTATGTTGTATTGGATTATATTACATCTATTATGGTTTTTAGCTGTTACTGTAAACTGTGAATGACGACAATTTATGTTTCTTCTCCTGACATTTTCAGCACTTCTGATACAGTTGAAGTGAGTTGCTTTTTTCTGAGCTGCTTCTTTTTTTTGCTTTTGTCATTTTTCATGATCAATAATAATTAAATCCATTTTTCTGATGTTGGACAATTGTTGTATTTTTTTCTTCTTTTATTTCTTTAGTTATACACATTTTAAAAACTGTACAAATTAAACAAGTAACTAAACTGATCATTTGCAATGTAAAAATCTGCAATAAAGTAAATAAAGAAAAACAATTAAGTCAGACCCTGTCTCACTATCTCATTTATCTTGATTTATGTTAACTGAAGAATGTTTAAGTTTCATTTCCAAAATCAGGATGTCAGTAGTTTAGTTTAAAATCATTAGTGAATGATATTAAATATTGTGCCATCAGAGCAGGAAGTTGTTTGTCTTCAGCATCAATATCTATTAAAACAGCGCCATCTGCTGACTCATGTTGGTTACTAATAAAAAAGCCTGAATTTCATCAGTAGTCTGTAGATGTAGGCTAGACATTTCTAATATACGTAATTACTATCACTAAATTAACGGTTAAACACTAACTGGGGATGTTAAGAAAAGAAGGTAGCTACAACTGCGTTAAAGTGTACTTCAAAAGGGGGTTTGTTGTATTTTAGTTACATTTTCACTGTTTTCTTTATTTATCTGAGTGTGTGTGTTGGACTATGCGCTGCCATATTGTCCAGAACGCGCTCGGACCTGGTCAATCTAAAAGATCTTGATAAAATATTATAAAATTATTATACAATCAAATAATGGTATTGATTTTTTTTTAAACAGTGAAAGAAAAAAAAACAAAAACGTTTTAATAGCCCCCTTTCAGAAATATAGCAGGACATTTGGCCAAAAAACCGATGACCCCAAAAAATAAACAATCAACGCGTTGCACATGTGCATACTAATCAAGTATTTATACTTGATTTAAAGTGAACTTTAACATAATGAGTTTGTGACTTTTTAAACATTTCTACAATCTGAAAGGAAGTCAGGGAATTTGACATCTTAAGTTCGTATCATCATGTGTAAACATATAAAGCCTTTTATTAAACCATTAACCGACCCAAATAAATATATTAACTCACCTGCTGCTGCGCTGTGTAGACCCAGGAGGACCAGAAAAACCAAGATCTTCATTCTGAACTACAGAATCTACAACTTTACTGTCAACGGAGATGTTTTTTATCCAGAGACACACGGACTGCTCCTCTTGAGAGTCACACTGTATAACTGAGGGTTGGACAGTTAAATGTGCTCACTTGAGCCAATGAGAATTAAGTATGAGACCAACTTCACTTAAACGTCTGGGTTAAACTGATCTAAACAGGTTATGAACCAAAGTGAAAGTAATATTTGCTTTTAACCCATGTTATAGAGTTAAGATGCATGTGAGGCTTTATTTGGGTTTCTTGGCTTTGTCAGTACATGGAGGAGGTCACTGTCAGCTACAGATCAGCACTCTGGAGCTTGTGGGGCTGCAGTAATGTGTTATTCTTCTTCCTTTGTTATTTGTGGATGTTCTGGGGTTGAAAACTCCAGGCCACTGTTAGCTGACTGATGGATTTGTTCATTGATTTTCCAGAAAAACAAGATTTAAACAAACCATGAATAAAACAAACTGCGGCTTGTGAGTAAATTATAAGGTCATCATGTGTGAGTGTTTGTCCTGTACTGAATGTGAATTTGAATAATTCAACAGCAACATCTCTTCCTAGTAACAGCGTGTCTGTGACTGTGGATAAAGAGACCTCACTGTCCTGTCAGCAGTTTTCTCAGATACTGTTTCTTCAGCAGAAAGTATTTCCAAAGAAATCTCTTTCCACTGAGATCTTCTTTAATACTGAAAGTACCACATATAAAATTACAATAACCTACATTATACTGGGGTGAAGGCAGAAATCTCACAAACAAATATATCAAAACCTGAGTGGATAAAACCAAAACTGTCTGCATGTCTAGACAACGTGATCATAAGGAACTATGCCTTGTCATTTTGATGAGCTGTCTCTTTAAGGCTGTGCTAATCAGATATCCTGTTAGAAAACACTGAGCTCTTAATAAAAGCAACTGTTCAACACTTTACTCCATCCTGTAATGATTAAATCCACAACAGTGAGGCAGTACGTCACTGAAAATTAACATTCAGATTATTTCTCTAAACAAAAGTATCAATAAAATGTGAATATATTCCACACAAAAACAAAGTTCTGCACTCGAAGCACAAAGTAATATTAGAAAAAGCTCAAATGGGCAATTTTAGAATGCTACTATATACAGTATATATTATGGTATTATTTGACTATTGTATCACAAAATCTTCATCTGCAATCAGTGACTGTAGCTGTCAAATAAATGAAGTGGAGTCCACATCGACCTGAACCCAGATGTGTGCAGTGTGAAGAACTGACCTGAGATCTGCCAAGTCTTATAATAGATAAAATGCAAACTACACACAAAATTTTACAACAAAAGAAAAACCTTATTTTTATCTAAGCCCATACACCTGTAACAATACAAAACAAAACAGGTTGGAGCCATGTTGATTTAGTTTGTGATAAAGTAATCATACACTATGTGGTTTTACAGAAGGAGACAGACATTTGGAATTTGGGGACTTTATTGAAAATCAAACACAAAACTCAAAAGGACTCAAAGGGGTTTAAATTAATGTATGTAACTCAACACATGAAGTGGTTGAATGTCTATAATGTTCAAAGAACTGAAAACACTTTTATATGATTACATAAAACTGCTGCTGATAATCATTTATCAAACCATTGTGGTTTCTGTGTCAGGGCTTTTTCTTCAACACAGTAGATTCATTTCTGTTTTATTGCTCTAGATAGCTGTCAAGACCAATGATTACGTCTTTAGCTGGGACTTTTGAAATCCCTTCACTTTTGCCAATGTGCCAGTTTGATTCATTCCAAGAAATCACGACTGATTGTAAAAACTAGAACAATGCGCAAACACACTTGGGCCTTGGCAACACCCCCAACGCACATAGATAAATTGAAGCATAGAAATGTATGTGACTACATATAAGGTAAAGAGTAAAAAAGAAACCAGAAGGAGAACCTGCCATACAAAGGTTTAGGGATTGTTGACAGAAGATATCTACATTTTTATATAGAATTTATATAATACATGCAATTATATGTCTCCCAAGGGAACATAACAGCAGTGCAGGAAATGCAGACTAAATCCATGTGAGGTGTATCAAATGGAACTGCATGTGTGACTTGGTGTGGAGCTGTCCATGCTCTTCTGAAGTTTTGGTTCCTCTTTCTGGTTTTGTCTGGTGTTTTCCACTGCTGAGCTGCCATTCATTGTTGACCTCAAAAGTCAGACTGTTGTCTGAAATTAGATATACATAACCAGGAGCCACATGTTGGTAACGGGCAAATGTCTGAAAGGGTTAATTGGAAAGTATGAGTACCTGTAGCTGCAGGGGTCTCCAATGATTTCTTCAGTCTCAATTGCTGCTCACTGTCCTCACAGCGCTCAGCTGAAAAATAAATATTTTAAATGCGTTTTTTATGCAGTTGACTAAATTATAAACCATGAGTGTAGTTGAGTCAGTTAGTTGTTTAAAATTAGATCTACATAAGAAAGGCCATGTTAAGCCATGTGTGAATAAGATTGTGTATGTAAATTATCATCGTTAATATTGTTACTGTGTGATAATTCTGCTGGGGCAATCAGAAAGTATGAGTACCTGTAACCTGAGGTGGCTCCATTGACTTCTTCAGTCTCTTTCGCTGGCGATCATTCTCACGGCGCTCAGCTACAGAGTAAATATTTCAAATGCATTTTTTTATGCAGTTGCGTAAATGATAATCTATGAGTCTAGTTAAATCAGATAGTTGTTTGAAATTAGATCCACTTAACAAAGGACATGTTAGGCCATGTGTGAATGAGATGGTGTATGTAAAGCAGAAAGTATGAGTACCTGTAATCTGAGGTGGCTCCAATGTCTTCTTCAGTCTCTTTCGCTGGCGATCGTTCTCACTGAGCTCAGCTGAAAAGTAAATATTTCAAATGCGTTTTTTATGTTGTAGAGTAAATTATAATCCATGAGTGTAGTTGCGTCAGATAGTTGTTTGAAATTAGATCCACATAACCAATGACATGTGTGAATGAGATGGTGTATGTAAATGAGAATTGTTATTGAGTTGCTGTGGGATGAATTATTTAGATAGGTAGGTATTTTATTAGCAAGGTAATGCTAGCAGGTAGGTAAGAAAGTGAAGCAGCAATATGTTTATGTCGATTTGTACATTAATTGAAATATATGCATATACAGGCATAAAAGGGTTAATCAGAAGGTATGAGCACCTGTAGCCTCAGGCGGCTCCGATGACCTCTGCTGTCTCATTCTGTGGCAATTGTCCTCACAGCGCAAGAAAAGTCAAGACAGTTTTTTCAAATGAGATAATGCAAGATGACACACCACTGGTTAACAAAGTCGATATATATTGATAATGAGATTACTGAAAAAAGTGTATATAGGCTATGACACACAGACTGAATGTAATATAGTGGACCCAATGCATGAAAAGGTTAGGCTTTACATGCATAATCACATTGTGAAGTATGATCTAGTTGCTAATGAAAACAGTCATATGTTAAAAACAAACATCTAAGTAATAATTTCTAAATCTTGGTAAGGATGGGTAATGATAGAGGAAAATGTGAATACTCATTACCTCAGAAAAATTGAATATTTTTTATTAAGTATTGTCTGAAAAAATATATTTTCCCTTTAACCAAAATCTGTGACCGTCAGAAATGGTGACCTGTGTTGCTGGCTCTCTGCTGAAGAAGTCCCTTAACCTCGGTGGTAACCTCACGTCCCACCCTAACCTAATGGACAGTTGAAAAGGAAATGTGTTGATTGTCGATTTACTTTATAGATATAGTGATTGTTTACTTTGCAGCTTGGCTGTTTAGTGGTAACCAACATGAATGCAGCCTCGTAAAAAATGAAAATCAACAATACTTTTACTTCCAGCATTATCGAACCATAAAACATTTTTTTTCAGGTGTCATCCTCTCACATTTATCTGCACAAAGGCATTTTGGTGTAAAACAGGCAACTGCTGTCTGTATGTGTGAGTGAGTGTGTGTGTGTATTCGTGGTAACCACTATCTCGTTATAACGTGATACTGATGCTGCACCGCCTTGAAGTCTTTTTTTGCTGACAGCTGGATCAGTTTCTGTCTTTGAAACTTAGCTTGTAAATATGAATGTCAGAAAAGCTACTACGAGGTAAAAGTGAAGAGGTAAGTTTGTAGCTTTCTTCAAAAAAATATTTAGCGAGCCATAGAAAGAAATTAGACCTTGTGTGGTTTTTAAAAATAGTAGAAACAGTGATACCATTTGACTATGAATATACCGTATATCATGTATTTAACTGCAGGCGGCAGCTCCCTCCAGTGGAAGAAAGTAAAACTGCATCGGTTCACTCACACATCATGATCCAGTAAATATGTAATACGAATACCATTAATAAAACTAATAATGTTATTGTAAGTATTAATATTAATAATAATAATACTAACAACAACAATAATAATAATAATAATAGTATTTAAAATAGATTCAAATATATAAATCCTTTCATTTTTAACCCAAAATGTGTCTTTCAACCCAGGAAAGTGTTTTAGTGATTTATATCTGAAAAGTTTAAATTATGTACTCTGTGGTCAACACATTTTTTTCATGGTTTGAGACTCTTAGGAAAAAGGGAAATCTTAATGCTTCAGCATACAGTCACATTTTAGACAATACTGTTCTTTATGGCCACAGTTTGAGTTCTTCCAGTTTCCAGATGACAATGACACCATGTAAAAAGCTCAGTCCATAAACCAACCGTTTTCTCAGTTTCTTGTGAACAAAAATGGACACCAGATCAGTGGCCAACTTCTGTAATTATTTTGTGGGAGCAAATCCTTGCAGCCAGGTTCAAAAATCTTTTAGATAACCATCCCAGAAGAGGTGAGGCAGTTATAGCAGCAGTTTAGTGCCAAAGATTTTTTAATGACATGTTAAACAATCCTGTACGGGTGTAAAGTTCAGATGTTCAGATACTTTTGTTTTATAGTGTAAACAGACTTGCAGTACAGACTAGTGCAAAAAATTAAATATTAATCAGAGTGTAGTGTAGTAATAATCAAACTGGGCAGTATTAAATCAACTCTGGTTTATTTTCACAATGAAATTTCATGGACATTTTCAGGTCAAAAGAAACAGGAATGATTAAAGTATTAAAACATTACTCAACAAGATAAAATCAAGAACACAAATGTAATTAATGAAATGGTGTTAATAGCTTTCAAGCAGGATAGACTTCTATAATTTGCTTTAAAGGACTGTGACTAAAGGTTGTATATTAGATAACAATTCTTCTATTAAATAGAGCGATAGAAAACATTTTCTGTCTTCTTAAAGTGCATCTGAGTTACAATAAGACATAATCAAACCTACTGTCATAATGTGAACAAACTTTTATTACAAAGATGTAATTATATTAAATATATTCTGATGAATAAATCTTGTAGTGCATAAGCGGTAATTTCCCAAATATAACATGTCAGTTGATCAAGAAATATAATAACAGACGAGCCACAACTGAGTCAACAGAAGACTTTTTCACTCCTCAAAGTAAACACTAATATTGTTAAATGTATAGTAGTATATGTAGCAATGAAAACATGTTACTGAAAAAAGCTCAAGGTTATTGGTTGACTTTGTTTTTCACACATCAGAGTTATAATAACACATGTCAACATTGTTCAGTAGTTAAACTGGATCTCACACTGAGAAATACTTCATTAGACTGACTTCTTAAATCTAAAACATTTGGTACCTGGTGGACTTTATCATCAAGCAAGTTAGGCAACTGTCTGGGGCCCCCAACTAAAAGGGCCCTAAACAGCTTTAGATTTATTATGATGTTTTAGATATGAAAAATATTGAATCATGTTACTATTCTAGCTCAGTGAACCCTGAAATAACAAACAAAAGACCCCAAAGCTTTAAAAACAGACAAACAAACATGTGACTGTAGACCTCTACTTCAGGGGAAATCATTGCACAACTGAATTTACCTAGAACATGAAATGCACGTATACTACAGTACTGTATACACTTTACTGTATAATATTATTCATTTACTATTAGTAGTTGATAGTTTTTCTTCAGATAAAAGTTTTTAAATAAAATAAAAGTCAGCATTTCTTTGAGGCTCCAAAATCACTGATTTCACCCCTGATCACAAGTTCATATTAAAATAAATTTTCACCTTTAAAATACAACAGTTTGGGAGAGTTTTATTATTATAAATGTTTAGTTTACTGAGCTTAGATGACTCAATGACGTACTCTTTGTCATCATGTAGTATTTTGAACTCCAACTGATGATGATGATGGTGATGATGATGAAGCATCTGAAGCTGAAAAAATAAATATTTAATGAGTGACGAATTACTAATATCTGACTTTCTGTCAAATTGTTCATATTTACATTTTAATATCTCATTATTGTCACAGCCCCAGCTGTGACCTGAGTTTCCTTGTCTGTCTTGTCCCCTCTCCTTTGTGTTTTGTCTCTGTGTGTGTGTGTGTGGCCTCCTGGTTCCTCCCCTGCCTGTGCTTCTCCACACCTGGCCTCAATCTCTTCATCATTGATCTCCACACCTGACCTCAATCACCTCAACAAGCTGCTGCAGTATTTAGGACAGGTTCTTCTTCCCATTCATCGCCAGATAGTTCCGCTATGCATGTGGTAACGCTGGGCCGTACTTCTTGTGGTTTTTTGCCTAGTGAAGAGTATTTGTTGTAACCCCTCTCTCCTGTCCCCTCCACAGTTTTGGCCTTCCCCACCTGCTGGTACCCTGCCTCTGTCCCCTGGATCCCTCTACTCGTGTACTGCCTTCCTCTCCTGGACATTCCCTCTCCAACCTTCCCTGGAACCCTACCTCAGACCTAGCCACTGCTCCCTCACTACCCCCACTCTGCCTACTATTAAAACCCTTTTTTGTTACCTACAGTTCGTTTCTCTTGTCTCTGGTCTGCTCTGGGGTCCTGTTGTTTCTGGACGTGACAGAACTATCAGGCCATATGGACCCCGCTTACCCGGAATCGGTACGCCAGGCGCTGGTGGCTCAGGGGGCGCTTATCCACCAGCACTCCCAGACGCTCCAGGACATTATGGGGGCTTTGAAGTCTCTGAGCTCCAGCGTCACGTCCCTCGGCCACCAGCTGGATCAGGTATCCGTTCATGTCTCCCAGGCCCCTGTTGTTTCTTCCCCGCCACCTCCTGCCGCAGTCCCAGTTGCCCCTCTCCAACCCAGGGAGCCCCATCTCCCGACACCTGAACGCTACTCTGGGGAGCTGGGATCCTGCAGCCGTTTTTTGCTCCAGTGCTCCCTGGTGTTCGAACTTCAGCCCCTCACGTATGCCTCCGACCGTGCCCAGGTGGCGTTTATCATCAGCCTCCTCACCGGTCGAGCCGCACAGTGGGCAGCTGCCATGTGGGAACACAACCCCCAGATCTGCTCCTCCCTCCCGACCTTCACTGCGGTGGAATTCCTCACGCTTGTTACTGAGAGCAGGTGGGATCAGCCGGCCCTGCAGGGGGTGTTTCTGCGGTCCCTTAACTAATCCCTTAAGGATGAGTTGGCGGTCCGGGACGAGACGACATCCCTCGCCGAACTCGTCTCCCTTGCCACCCGCTTGGATAATCGCATGCGGGAGAGGCGCTGTGAGCGAGGCAGCAGATCCCTCCCTCTCATTCCGGCGCCTGCTCTGACCGCTTGTCCCTCCAGCTACACCACCGTGGCCCGGTCCGGGGATTTTCATTCTCCCGTACAGGCTCCCGATGAGCCTATGCAGCTAGGACGCACCCGCCTGACACCTGCAGAACGTCTGAGGAGGATGAAGGAGAGGCTGTTGCTTTACTGCGGGCTGCCAGGCCATGTCCGCCTAGACTGCCCCAGTCTCCCAAAAGCCTAGGCCCGCCTGAGCTAGGGGTGACTCAGGTGGGCCATAACCAGTCCTCCAGCTCTCCGTCCCCCCCGAGAACGAAGTTGGAGGCAGTCCTCTTATGGAACCAGGTTTCTATTCCGGTGAGACCTTTGGTAGACTCCGGTGCAGATGAAAGCTTCATTGCATCTCATCTGGTGGACCAGAACGCCATCTCTGTCCTCCCGCTACCTGAACCCCGGAGAGTTAACGCATTGGATGGCAGGCAGTTAGCTCTCGTAACTCACCAAACAGTCCCTATCTCCCTTGTCACTTCTGGTAACCATCGGGAGCTAATTCAACTACTGGTCATCTATTCCCCTCACACTCCTCTCATTCTTGGACTCCTATGGCTCAAGCTCCACAACCCTCACATCGACTGGGTCAAAGGTACTATTACTAGCTGGAGTGTATCCTGCCATTCCCATTGGGAATGTCTGCTCTCTCTCCCCAAGGGGTTCCTGCGGTCTCTCCTCCTGCTCCTCCCGATCTCTCTGGGGTCCCAGAGGATTACCACGACCTAGCTGAGGTATTCAGTAAACAGCGGGCCATTTCCCTACCACCTTACCGTCCATATGACTGCGCCATAGACCTCCTGCCTGGGGCACCTCTTCCGTCCAGCCGTCTCTACAACCTTTCCCGGCCGGAGAGAGAGGCCATGGAGAGATACATCCAGGAGTCGCTGGCTGCCGGACTCATCTGGCCCTCGTCCTCTCCGGTGGGTGCAGGTTTTTTTTTTTGTCAATAAAAAGGACAAGACCTTGAGGCCCTGTATCGACTACAGAGGATTAAACACCATAACGGTAAAGAACAAATATCCCCTGCCATTGCTTGACTCAGCGTTTCACTCCCTGCACCAGGCTACGGTGTTCACTAAGCTTGACCTCCGGAATGCTTACCACCTGGTTCGCATCCGGGAGGGGGACGAATGGAAGACGGCATTCAACACTCCGTTGGGGCATTTTGAATACTTAGTGATGCCTTTTGGTTTGACTAACGCTCCAGCTGTGTTTCAGGCGCTGGTCAACGACGTGCTGCGGGACATGCTCAACAGGTTCATCTTTGTGTACCTGGATGATATCCTGGTTTTCTCCCGGGACCTGGAGGAGCACCGAAGCCACGTCAGGTTAGTTCTCCAGAGGCTCCTTGAGAACAGCCTTTTCGTGAAGGCTGAGAAGTGTGACTTCCACATCCAATCTGTGTGTTTTTTGGGTTTCATTATTGAGAGGGGACAGATCCGCTCTGATCCTGCTAAGGTCCAGGCAGTGGTGGAGTGGCCGGTCCCAGAAAACCGCAAGCAGCTCCAGCGGTTCCTGGGATTCGCAAACTTCTACAGACACTTCATTCGGGACTTCAGCAAGGTAGTAACCCCTCTCACCCAACTCACATCAATCTCCCGGCCATTTTCCTGGTCCCCGGAAGCCAATGAGGCTTTTTCCAAATTGAAGACCTTGTTTTCCTCTGCTCCTGTCCTCGTTCACACCCACCCCTCCAAACTGTTCGTGGTGGAGGTTGATGCCTCCGACACGGGGGTTGGCGCTGTCCTCTCACAGTTTTCTAATAATAAGTTGCATCCCTGTGTTTTTTTTTCTTACCGTCTGTCACCTGCAGAACGAAACTATGATGTTGGAAACCGTGAGCTGCTCGCAGTGGTGCTGGCCTTGGAGGAGTGGAGACATTGGCTGGAGGGGGCAGAAATCCCATTTACTGTCTGGACTGACCACAAGAACCTGGCTTACCTGCAAACTGCTAAGCGGCTCAATTCACGGCAGGCCAGGTGGGCCCTCTTTCTGGGGCGCTTTAATTTCACCTTGTCTTACAGACCCGGCTCCCGCAATATTAAGCCTGATGCTCTCTCCCGTCAAATGGAGCCCCAGCCGTCCAGCACCCTGCCGGAGACCATCCTGCCTCCCGCCTGCTTCGTCAGAGCTGCCCAGTGGGAGATTGAGCAGCTGGTTAAGGAGGCGATCCGGGATGATCCTGGCCCAGATAACGGACCCGCTAACCGTCTCTTTGTTCCAGAACCCCTGAGGTCGCAGGTGCTGCAGTGGGGGCATGCCTCCAGTCTGGCGTGTCACCCCGGAGCCGCTCGGACCCTGGAGCTCCTCCGCCAGCGTTTCTGGTGGCCCTCCATCTCTCGTGACACACGCCAGTTCGTGGCTGCCTGCGCCGTCTGTGCCCGCAGTAAGGCTTCACACCAACCACCTGCTGGGTTGCTCAACCCACTACCCGTTCCCCGATGACCATGGTCCCACATCGCAATGGATTTTGTTACAGGCCTCCCCCCTTCCGAAGGTAACACGGTTATTCTGACCATAGTAGACCGGTTCTCCAAGGCTGTGCATTTTGTTCCCCTGCCCAAACTCCCTTCAGCACTGGAGACCGCTGACCTGCTTGTCCTGCACGTCTTCCGCCTCCATGGTATCCCGGTGGACATCGTTTCCGATCCGGGTTCCCCAGTTCTCTTCCCACGTGTGGAGGGCGTCTTGTAGGGCACTGGGGGCGTCTGCTAGCCTCTCGTCCGGGTACCATCCTCAGTCCAACGGCCAGACGGAGCGGGCGAACCAAGACCTGGAGGCTGCTTTGCGTTGCGTGTGTGCCCGTCATCCTGCCTCCTGGAGTCTTCAGCTGCCCTGGGTTGAATATGCCCATAACTCCCTCTCCGCCCGTTCGGCAACTGGTATGTCTCCCTTTATGGTGATGCTGGGGTTCCAGCCGCCCCTGTTTCCTTCCCAGGAGGAGGAGGTTGCCGTGCCCTCCGCGCAGGGCCATCTGCGACGGGTGCGCGGAGTGTGGAGGGAGGCCCGGGCCGCATTGCTGAGGTCCGCTGCCAGGAACCAACGGTTGGCTGATCGTCGTCGGGTCCCAGCTCCGGTCTACGAACCGGGTCAGAGGGTGTGGCTGTCTACCAAGGACCTGCCCTTGCAGGTGGAGTCCCGGAAGCTGGCTCCACGGTTCATTGGTCCTTTCCCGGTGGAAAGAGTTATCAACCCCTCTGCTGTGCGTCTCAGGTTGCCTGACTCTCAAGATCCACCCTACTTTCCATGTCTCCCTGCTCAAGCCGGTCTCCTCCTGTCCCCTGAACCCTCCGGCCGACCCCCCACCACTCCCCCGGCTCGTGGATGGTCACCCTGCCTTCTCTGTCAGCCGGATTCTGGACGTCCGACGCCGTGGCCGGGGTTTCCAGTTCCTGGTTGACTGGGAGGGCTATGGGCCTGAGGAGCGGTCCTGGCTCTATCGCAGCTTGATCCTGGACCCCACCCTCATCGTGGACTTCTACCGGGATCGCCCGGAGGCGGCCGTCGGAGGGGGGGTACTGTCACAGCCCCAGCTGTGACTTGAGTTTCCTTGTCTGTCTTGTCCCCTCTCCTTTGTGTTTTGTCTCTGTGTGTGTGTGTGTGTGGCCTCCTGGTTCCTCCCCTGCCTGTGCTTCTCCACACCTGGCCTCAATCTCTTCATCATTGATCTCCACACCTGACCTCAATCACCTCAACAAGCTGCTGCAGTATTTAGGACAGGTTCTTCTTCCCATTCATCGCCAGATAGTTCCGCTATGCATGTGGTAACGCTGGGCCGTACCTCTTGTGGTTTTTTGCCTAGTGAAGAGTATTTGTTGTAACCCCTCTCTCCTGTCCCCTCCACAGTTTTGGCCTTCCCCACCTGCTGGTACCCTGCCTCTGTCCCCTGGATCCCTCTACTCGTGTACTGCCTTCCTCTCCTGGACATTCCCTCTCCAACCTTCCCTGGAACCCTACCTCAGACCTAGCCACTGCTCCCTCACTACCCCCACTCTGCCTACTATTAAAACCCTTTTTTGTTACCTACAGTTCGTTTCTCTTGTCTCTGGTCTGCTCTGGGGTCCAGTTGTTTCTGGACGTGACAATTATCTTAAAATATTTGTACTTAATGTTGTCAAGTAACATCCAAATATAACAAAAAAGCAGATACAACTATCAAATATTTAAAATACTTACTGTTGGCAGGTTGAAACCCTGAAAGAACACAAAGAGAAAACATCACTATCTGTGTCATTATTACAATGTCAACTAATTTTTTTGTCAAATATTTACACTTTATGGACTTTTTATCACCAGAAGTAAAATATGTTATAAAAACATTAACACCAAATCAATAGCACAGACATATATTAAATATATCTGTGACGTAAAAACTTATTTTCTCTCTCACCATCCTTTCCCTTATTTTTCCAGAGGAAGAATCCAGTGATGCCGACTACCAGGAGCAGCAGTACAACAACAACTCCGATAACAGCACCAAGAGGGAAACCTGAAGAACCAAAACAGAACATTTAACTTAGTTTATCTCACTCTTTCATCACTTAATGGATCACCTTTTATTTATTAACACAATTTTACTCATTTAAGTTTCCAAAAGGAAGTCACAAGAAGAAAAACATGTTGATGCTGAGTGTGTTTTAGTGAACAATCAGTGTTGGGAGTTAAAACCACAAAGTTTTACAGTAATTTGCCTTAAACTGCTGTAAGAGTACTTGTGTGAGGGGAAAACAGAAATAAAGAAGTAGATGTTAGAGGAGGCTTGATGCTCTGACATGTGGAAATATCCTTCATTTGGAAAAATAAAACAGATTAAAAACTACTCATGAATTCTTCTGACGTCCAAAGAGACAAATAAAATCAAGATGACTAAGAAAACAGAGACAAACAAATAAAGAAAACACTGAAGGAGAAAAACAAACCGATCAATCACAGGACAATTCAAATCAGATGAAACTAAACTAAATGTGTTTCTCACCTCCATCTCTTCCATCACCTGTCTTGCCCCAGTTCGTCTGAATCGCTGTTTTATCCAGTTTGGTGATGATGTCGTCCTTCACAGCAGAGAGATGAAACACACATTCGTACCTCCTCCAGTCTTCAGGTGTGACTGGTGAAAGGTTCAGGTCAACATTCATCTGGAAGGATCCATCATGGTTGGGGAGGATCTCTCCAAGTTCCACGTTCTCATGAAGCTCCTCTCCATCTTTCCTCCAGAATATCTCGGCTCTGTCAGGGTAGAAACCTGTAGCGAAGCAGCTGACTGGAGAGGAGGGAGTCTTCTGGAGGAGAGACACTGAGGGAAGCTCTGGAGGGTAAAGACAAAGACAGTTTATAGTTTCTTTATTATTATTTACAGTATATTATTATTGTTGTTGTTTGGTGAAATTTATTTAAATGTATTAGTAACACTGACATGCAAATAAACCTCATTGAAGTGTGGTTTAGAAACAGAGGGAAGGACAGAGGAGAAGAAAAAGACAGTTGAAGAGAGGTGAGGTGTTGACATCTATAAATGCTCATATAATGGAGTTTGTTTTATTTCATTCAGTATGATATATTTCTGGGTAAATGAATTTTGGTTATTGGCTGAATTTGTTTGGCAGACGTCAAACTTATAATAAAAACACAACATGTCAACATTTTTCTGTAGTTATACTGGATCTCACACTGAAAAATGCTTCATAAGACTGACTTCTTAAATCTAAAACATTTGGTACCTGGTGGACTTTATCATCAGGCAAGTTAGGCAACTGTCTGGGGCCCCCAACTAAAAGGACCCCCAACTAAAAGGGCCCCAAACAGCTTTAGATTTATTATGATGTTTAGATATGAAAAATATTGAATCATGTTACTATTGTAACTCACTGAACCGACAGAATTGTGAGAAAGTCAGAAAATGGAGAAAAAGAGATGTGATAAATATGTGAAAGAATGACAGAGAGAAAAGGTGGTAAAGGAGGAGGGAGACAGAGAGATGAAGAGAGGTGAGAGAGAAAATGAAAGAGAAATGTGTGTAAACTGAGACTCAGCAGGTCTCTGTGTGTTGGTTCATATTTATTGTAATGTTACTGTAAATTAGAAACAGAGGAGCCATATTAACATTGTTGTGTTCATGAAAGTACATCAGGTCATGTGATTCTACCTGTTCTCATCAGAGAGCTCCTCCCGTAGTTCACAAACTTCTTCAGCCGGTCAGGGAACTCCTGGGTGATGTCGTTCTTATAATATGCCATAAGTGCTTTGTCATTGTTCCAATTGTTTTTGATGATAACAGCCTGTTGTTTTGGAGCGATCCATGTATTTGTCTTCACATCCCACGATAGGAAGTCTTCTCCATCGTAACCAACCTGTCTGAATCCATTAACCTCTCCAGTCTCATCGTCCCATTCACAACCAACCATCCACTGGAAAATATGGACACCTGAGAGAGAGACAGTGACACAGAATGCAGTAAACCAGAGTGAGATCTCAGCATTTTATCAGTAAATAGTGAAACATGAACAAACCTCCAGTTTGGTTGAAGCGATGCTTTAAAGTTTTAATGTAGCCTTTAAAGAGATGCTGGGTATCCAAACATCTGGCAGTCTTCCTCTCCCAGAACTGTGGATCATCTTCTGTGACTCTGTTTGCCCAGTCCTGTTTGGGTTCTAGTCTCCTGGTGTTGCTGTCATAGTGATATATCTGAACATCATCAACCATCCCAACAATCACAAACTCTGGGGAGTTTGGGACTTGAGAGGACATAGTCAAGATATTCTTCAGAGAGTGAATCCCTGTAAGAAATAGTTCATGTCGTTATTACAGTTTTCTGAATTACAGTTTTATAAATAACTTTTTACATAAATTAATTAATTTTCTGTGCACATAATCAAAAGAAGTTACAGTACATCCTCCTAATAATCTCTGTTGTATCAACAATTAATAAATTCAATTGATGCAAAAATGTTGCTCCAGATATATATATTAATGATGATTCTGTCTGGAACAACACAATTTAACAACTATTCCATCACCAAATTACAGATTAAGACATGAAAATGGGCACTATGAAAATATTTCCTCTCTCTCTCTGGGAATACATGACCATTTGTTTAACTTGATGGTCAGAATTAACTCCAGTCCTGCCTTCTGTTCTGTAGCTATTCAAGTTCCAACACATGTTTGCAGCGCTCCAAGGCAGTGACAGAAAGGCACTTTTAATCTGCTGAAGGTTTATTGCATATTTTCTATTCAATGTGTCCATTCATTTTCACAAAATTAGCCAGAAGTCATCTACTACCCCAATATTATCAAACTGTCCTAGTTAACAACAAAATTAACTGTGTTCATGAAAGAAAAAAGTCTAATAAGAGTGAGATACAGAGATTTCATATCATACAGTTGTCTGGGTTTGCAAACGTGTGCTACCACTTCATTTGTAGCTTGAAAGGCTAAGGAGCAGAAGGAAGGACTGGAGATCATTCTAACCATCAAGTTAAACAAACTAATAAATAGAGAGAAAGAGAGAGTGTAGGAGGTTTGTTTGTGTGTGCTCAGGTCTTTAAGAAAATATTTAAAGGACACACTAGTAAGACTAAGTGCAATGAAAGCGTGACACTTCATATCCAATAAATGAAACTTAAATAAAGTGATATTAGTATATTATTACGTTATCAGCTCCAGTTATTACATTTGTAAATGCCAATAACATAATAACCAACCAATAACGTAATAACTCATTATGTTATTGGCAAAAAGTTATTACGTTATTGGTTCAGTACTTGTATTACGTGATTGGCTTATTACATTAACATCGGCCGTTATTACGTTATTTGCTGCTAAAAGTGTGTTTAGTTGTATTTTAGTTCTATGTTCACTGTTTTCTTTATTTATAGTGTGTTGGACTATTTTGATGCGTCATTTTGTCCAGAACGCGCTCGGACCGAGTCGATCTAAAAGTCCTGATACACTTAGATAAGATGAATGAACGCGTTACACAGACTGGATTTAAAGTGAACTTTAACATAATGAGCTTGTGACATTTTAAACATTTCTACAATCTGCAAGGAAGTCAGGGAACTAGGCATCAAATATTATGAAAGAAATCTTAAGTTCGTATCACCATGCGTAAACATAACGCCTTTTATTAAACCATTAACCGACTCAAAATATATTAACTCACCTGCTGCTGCGCTGTGTAGACCCAGGAGGACCAGAAAAACCAAGATCTTCATTCTGAACTGCAGAATCTACAACTTTACTGTCAACGGAGATGTTTTTTATCCAGAGACACACTGCTTAACTGAGGGTTGGACAGGTAAATGCGCTCACCTGAGCCAATGAGAATTTAGTATGAGACCAACGTCCAAAAATGTGGTTTTATTGGTGTTACAGCGACTAAATGTGGTGAATGTCTCCATCTAGAGGTACACAACTTCAGTTAATGTGCAGCAGTACAGTTTCTGTTATTCATTAAAAATATATTTATTTAAAACATGTACAGTATGTTAAGATTTGATTTAGGTGCACACTTTAGTTTCAAAATAAAATAATTTAAACATCAGGACAGCTCAGATCTTCATTACTTCAGAGTGAAAACAGCAACCAAAGAAATAAAAACCCCAACATGAGGAAGACGAGGCAGTTACTTCATCACTACCATCAGCTCAGCTCAGCTGTGTCCTACAAGCTAGAAGCTTCTGAACTAATGTGAAACTGTGTACGCTGAAAACTGCTCCACCAAAGAGAAACTGAACACCTCTGTTGATGTTTGGACACCTGATGCTGTTTTTCATTTTGGTGTTGGCAGATTTATCCTCTGTTTCTATCCTCACTTTTACTTTTTGAAGCATAAAACGTTATAGAATATACTTTTATTTAGAAAAACTCACATCTTCACCTTTGTTTCATGTTAACACAAACAAAGCAAGAGGCTAAATATTAGATCTGTTATATAATTAATGTAGTTGGCTTTTGATGAGTGTTTGTGACTCACTGCTGATCGATACCTGAATTTATATTTACAGAGATGTCAGATATGTTACAGCGCCCCCCTCTGGAAAACAATATTTCCTTGTTTTTTCTCTCCTTGTATCTTCAGTTGGAGGAACTAAGTCACCAGTGAGAGAAACATGGATGCAGTTAAGGGAACTAAGATTCACCCACTGAGGCTTGAACTCTCTTTAAAGCTCTTTCAGCTCAATGATGATGGATACTTAAGTTTAATGCTGAGTTTACCTTTACAGAGGAGTCAGTCGGCTCTGTTTAACAGCAGGCTGCAGCTCCCTCCAGTGGAAGAAAGTAAAACTGCACTGGTTCACGACAGACAGTGTACTGCAGGAGACATACAGTATGATGATCCAGAAAATATTTACTACTAATACTACTACTACTACTACTAATAATAATAATAATTATAGTATTTAAAATAGATTCAAATATAGAAATCCTTTCATTTTCAATCCAAAGTGTGTTTCTGTGTCCTTATTAGAAACCCAGGAAAGTGTTTTAGTGATGTACAGTGGAAGTCAAAAGTTTGGACCCAATTTGCCATTCACATCAATAAGAAAGTCCGTTCAAACTTTTGACTGGTACTGTATATTTGAAAAGTTTAAATTATGTACACTGTGGTCAAACATATTGTTCTGCTCTCAGAATAATTTTCATGATTTAAGGTACTTGAAAAGATTTAATGAATGTATTAGGTTAAATTTATGGTAAGAAATTCTGCAGAAGAAACACACACACACACACACACACACACACACACACACACACACACACACACACACACACACACACACACACACACACACACACACACACACACACACACACACAGAGAGAGAGAGAGAGAGAGAGAGAGAGAGAGAGAGAGAGAGAGAGAGAGAGAGAGAGAGAGAGAGAGAGAGAGAGAGAGAGTATAGAATTATAGTTGTACAGCGATCTGGAATTTTATTTTGAAGGCTACATAACTGCTAATACTTGCGGTAGCGTAGCAACCAGCAGTAAGAAAGACGGCCGGTCACTCAGTGAATCTTCTCTTCTCATGCTCACAAAAGCAGTGGCTGTAAGTTTGATAATTTGATATTTGATACGAATGAAGATGAATATGTAATGTTAAGTTTAGTACTGTAACGTGTGATGTTTATTGACTGGGAAGTCATACAAGAAGTCGTGCTAAAAGTAATTTGAGAGATATTGTAAAGTGTGCGTTGCTTAGCAACGATGTATCAGCCTACTGTTAATGTAAACGGCTCATTTGTGCTGTGTAGTTCTTTAGCTATTCTTTAAATAGCATTACTGTTTATTAGCGACACGCTGTAAAGGAAACTACGGTTTTGTATCGTCTTCTATTTGCAGTTTCACTCGTGGTATTTCACCATAAAAGAAGGAAACAAAGGGAGCAAGACGCTCTGATCCTGGCTAAAGTGTTGTACCTGAGTTTGGCTGACCGTTTAACTGTGATAACCTACACGAAGTACATAACGCGCAGGTATGCTGGTATTTTTTCATGGTTAGAGACTCTTAGGACAAAGGGAAATCTTAATGCTGCAGCATACAGTCACATTTTAGACAATACTGTTCTTTATGGCCACAGTTTGCAGATGAGTTCTTCGAGTTTCAAGATGACAATAACACCATGCACAGAGCTCGGTCCATAAACAGTTCTCTCAGTTTCTTGTGAACAAAAATTATTCTCTATTGATTCTGTGGCGTAGCAAATGTGAACAAATTCTTGCAGACAGGTTCAAAAATCTTTTAGAAAGCCCTCCCAGAAGAGGTGAGGCAGTTATAGCAGCATTTTAGTACCAAAGATTTTTGAATGACATGTTAAACAATTCTGTACGGGTGTAAACCAGTAAACTATGAAGTGGTTAGTCTAATTAATTATAATCAGTGTTACTCCATGTGTGGAAAGAACAGAAGAAACACCATTGTGCTACTGACAAAGTGTATCTGCCATAGACTGTATGTAAGAAATGGACGTAACATCCGTGACGTCACCCATTGGTTTGTGGACTGCTTCTCGGAAGCCAATAGTATCGGATCTGGGCAGCGCCATCTTGAAATTTTCCGGTGCATGCCGGGAAAAATAAAAACACGGATTCTACTTATATGGGCATCAGGAGGAGCAAGAGGCGCCCTCCTGAACCTGTGAACCAGTCAACCTGTCAATCACGACGTAGCCACGCCCTAATGCATACCCTGCTTTATCGTCAAATATAAAATCAGGGAGGCCAAAATTTCACAAATGAACATCATACTGCATTGAAGAAGGCTTTAAACTAGCGATTGAGACCATAAACACATTTTGAAAACGTTTACTGAGGTTAGAAATCAAGTGAGAAGTTGGTGAATTCTCCATTGACTTGTATAGAGACGGATGTCCTTTTGACACCAAAACGGTCGCCCCCTGGTGGCCTTTTGATAGAATGCAGTTTTAAGTTACTTCCGCGTTGGCATCATTTCAGAGGACCGGAACTCCCCGCCTGGTCTCTGCAGACATCAGGACCCGAGGTCAAAGGTTATTCAATGTCTCATTTATTCATTTATTACATGTGTAGTAATAATCACACTGGACAGTATTAAAGGAACTCTGGTTTATTTTCACAATGAAATTTCATGCTGAGGTCAAAAGAAACAGGAAAGATTAAAGTATTAAAACATTACTCAACAAGATAAAACCACTGACACAAATGTAATGAATGAAATGGTGTTAATAGCTTTCAAGCAGGATAGACTTCTATCATTTTATTGAAGTGAGAGATTTTGACACTATTTTTCTTTAAAGGACTGTGACTAAAGGTTACTTTAGTGTATTAGGCTAATAAAGAATTTTCAAATAAGACAACATACTTTAAAGATGTAATTACACACAAAAAATATACTCTTATGGATGAATACTGTAGTGTATAAACGTTTGTTCCCCAAATATAAAATGTCAGTTGATCCAAAATATAATAACAAGGAGCTACAACTGAGGCAGCGCAAGTGATGAGTGTAGTTTTAATGGCCAGAACAAGTTTTGTTCAGTCGTCTGTTTCTGTTTTCTCTTTCAAGAATATATCAATGTCTCAACAGGATTTGGAAACACTTGTCCATGCATTTCTTCAGTAAACTCAACTTCTGTAACAGCTGCAGCTGATCGAGTCCTCACCAAGACCAAGAAGGTGGATCATATCACTCCAGTTATCTCTTCTCTTTACGCTGAAAGATGAAATCAGTACAGTCAATTGAAACACAGTTTAGAGTCACACACACATCACCAGACTGACCGATTTTCACTCCCCAAGGCAAACACTAATATTGTTAAATGTACAGTAGTATATGAAACAATGAAAACATGTAGGTCTTTACCAGTGTTACTGACTAAATTAACACAGAAATAAATAGTTAAGAAGCATGTAAGGAAACACCAATGAACATCATATTTGCAGGATTTTTTGCATGTGTTATTCATGCAGACAGGTGACAAATTAAAGGAAAACCCAACATTAAGTGTCTTACTAAGGTGTTGGGCCAGCACCTGCTGCTAGAACAGCTTTAATGCTCCTTAGTATTGATTATATTAGTCACTGAACTCTACTGGAGGGATGAACACCATTCGTCCAAATGATATTGCCTCATTTAGTGTTTTGATGATGGTGTCACACGTTTAACAGAAGACAATCTGCATTTAACAGCAGTCGCAGCACAGGAATAAAGCAGGAATGAAGCAGGAATGCAGGTAAACACAGTAAATGATGAGTAAAGATGAAACAACAGGTTCAGTTATTTCAATCTCAGTCTTCAATTAAAAAAGATTTGTGAAATGTTGCCCTTTGTTCTAAACCAGAAGCAGAAATTCTGTTAAAAATATTTTTTGAGTACACAGTCATTTATTTAAGTTCATCTTCCTTTTCTCACCTTCACTGGTTTCCTGTCAAGACGACAAGAAGCCAGTCTGTTGGTGTTCATATAATGAAGTCTGTTTCATGTCATTCAGTATGAGATATTTCTGGGTTAATTAATTTTGGTTATTGGTTGAATTTGTTTGTCAGACATCAGAGTTATAATAAAATAACTAACTAACCCATTTGTCTGTAGTTATACTGGATCTCACACTGAGAAATACATCATAACATTGACTTTTTAAATCTAAAACATTTGGTACCTGGTGGACTTTATCATCAGGCAAGTTAGGCAACTGTCTGGGGCCCCCAACTAAGAGGGCCCCAAACAGCTTTAGATGTATTATGATGTTTAGATATGAAAAATATTGACTCATGTTACTACTCTTAACTTGTTGAACCCTGAAAAATAACCTGACACATAAAATGTTGCTGGTTATGTTACACATTCAGATTTTACTCACAAAATACAACTATTAAAATATGATGCATTATTATTGATTAAACTAACGATAATTATATAAAACTGTTCAAATTAGGGTTAGGGTTAGTTTAAGTACACTGTAGTAATAATACTTCTCTCTCTTTCACTCTTTACTTTTACAATTTGAATTCAGGACTTAAATCTTTTACAGTACCTTCCTGTGTAGTATGAAGGAATATACTCTTTAATAGTTAGTAGTTTTATTTCAGGTAAAAGTTTTGAGTATTTCTTGCACTGCCAATACCAACATGACTTTGAGAAAAGATAAAAACAAATAAAGTCAGCGTTTGTCTGAGGCCTCAAATCACTGATTTCACCCCTGATCACAAGTTCATGTTTAAACTGTGTTTTCACCTTTAAAATGTTTAGTTCATTAAACTAAAATGACACGATGATGTACTCACGGTCATAATCCAGTATTTTGAACTTCAACTGATGATGACAATGATGATGATGAAACATCTGTAGCTGCAAAAAGAAAAGCATTTCGATTTGATATGAAGAGTTTCATCATGAGAGACAAAACTGAACATGAGTGACGAATTACTAATGTCTGACTTTCTGTCAAGTTGTTCATATTTACATTTTAATATCTTTCATTATTTTAAAATATATTCATATAATGTCAAATAACATCCAAATATTACAAGAAAAAGCAGATAAAACTATCAAACATTTAATATTTAAAATACTTACTGTTAGCAGGTTGAAACCCTGAAATAAAGGAAAAACATCACAAAGTTATTTATTGAGAATTTATGAAAGAACACAAAGAGAGAACTATCTGTGTCATTATTACAATATGTCAACTAATCATTAGTCAAATATTTACACTTTATGGACTTTTTTATCACCAGAAGTAAAATATATGATGTTATAAAAACATTAACAACAAAACAATAACACACACACGTATATTAAATACATCTGTGAAGTAAACATCTTTTATCTCTCACAATTATTGTTCTTCTTCCAGAGGAAGAATCCAACGATACCGACTACCAGGAGCAGCAGTACAACAACACCTCCGATGACAGCACCAAGAGGGAAACCTGAAGGACCTGAAGAACCAAAACAGAACATTCATCTTTATCTCACTCTTTCATCACTTAATGGATCAGGTTTTAATTATGAACACACATTTTAGTCATTTAAGTTTTCAAAAGGAAGTCACAAGAAGAAGACAAACATGCTGATAGTGAGTGTGTTTTAGTGAACAATCAGTGTTGGGAGTTAAAACCACAAAGTTTTACAGTAATCTCATTAGTTTGAACAGAAACACAGATGTGGAAAACATTACTGTTTGTATTTTAGTATTTATATTACAATACTGACCTGATGAAAACTGTGTTACAGTGTTAACATAATTATGCTTTGACAGGCTAAATTGAAACTTGTGTAAATATCTAATAAATAACGGTGCCTTCAACTGCTGTAAGAGCACTTGTGTGAGGGGAAAACAGAAATAAAGAAGTAGATGTTAAAGGAGGCTTGATGCTCTGACATGTGGAAATATCCTTCATTTGGAAAAATAAAACAAATTAAAAACTCCTCATGAATTCTTCTGACGTCCAAAAAGACAAATAAAATCTAGATGACTAAGAAAACAGAGACAAACAACTAAAGAAAACACTGAAGGAGACAAACAACCAGATCAATAACAAGACAATTCAAATCAGATGAAACTAAACTAAATGTGTTTCTCACCTCCATCTCTTCCATCACCAGTCTTGCCCCAGTTTGTCTGAATCGCTGTTTTGTCCAGTTTGGTGATGATGTCGTCCTTCACACCAGAGAGATGAAACACACATTCGTACCTCCTCCAGTCTTCAGGTGTGACTGATGAAAGGTCCAGGTCAACACTCATCTGGAAGGATCCATCATGGTTGGGGAGGATCTCTCCAAGTTCCACGTTCTCATGAAGCTCCTCTCCATCTTTCCTCCAGAATATCTCGGCTCTGTCAGGGTAGAAACCTGTAGCGAAGCAGCTGACTGGAGAGGAGGGAGTCTTCTGGAGGAGAGACACTGAGGGAAGTTCTTGAGAGTAAAGACAAAGACAGTTTATAGTTTCTTTATTATTATTTACAATATATTATTATTGTTGCTGTTTGGTGTAATGTATTTAAATGCATTAGTAACACTATGACATGCAAATAAAACCTCATTGAAGTCTGGTTTAGAAACAGAGGGAGGGACAGAGGAGAAGAAAAAGACAGTTGAGGAGAGGTTAGGTGTTGAGGAGGGAGAGACAATCTATTAGTGTTCATATAATGAAGTTTGTTTCATTTCATTCAATATGGGATATTTCTGGGTAAATGAATTTTGGTTATTGGTTGAAATTGTTTGTCAGACGTCAGAGTTGTCATAAAAAACACAACATGTTTAAAAAAAAATGCTTCATTAGACTGACTTAAATTTAAAACATTTGGTACCTGGTGGACTTTAACATCAGGCAAGTTAGGCAACTTCCTGGGGCCCCAAACTAACAGGGCCACAAACAGCTTTAGATTCATTATGATGTTTAGATATGAAAAATATTGAATCATGTTACTACTCTAACTTGTTTAACCGACAGAATTGTGAGAAAGCCAGAAAATGGAAAAAAAGAGATGTGAAAAATATGTGAAAGAATGACAGAGAGAAAATGTGGTAAAGGAGGAGGGAGGCAGAGAGATGAAGAGAGGTGAGAGAGAAAATGAAAGAGAAATGTGTGTAAACTGAGACTCAGCAGGTCTCTGTGTGTTGATTCATATTTATTGTAATGTTACTGTAAGTTAGAAACAGAGGAGGCATATTAACATTGTTGTGTTCATGAAACTACATCAGGTCATGTGATTCTACCTGTTCTCATCAGAGAGCTTCTCCCATACATAATTAACTTCTGCAGCCAGTAAGGTAACTCCTGGGTGATGGTGTACTTATAATATGCCATAAGTACTTTGTCATTGTTCCAATTGTTTTTGGTGATGACAGCCTGTTGTTTTGGAGCGATCCATGTATTTGTCTTCACATCCCACGATAGGAAGTCTTCTCCATCGTAACCAACCTGTCTGAAACCATTAACCTCTCCAGACTCATCGTCCCATTCACAACCAACCAGCCACTGGAAAATATGGACACCTGAGAGAGAGACGGAGACACAGACTGCAGTAAACCAGAGTGAGATCTCAGCACAGTCCTAACCCTAACATCATCTGATATCACATCTTCACCACAGAGACACACTGATCCACACACACCAAAACACAACATCTACACCTTCTGCTGTTATTGGCTGGATGGAAACCACTCACAGCTAAATTTCAACTGGATCGTCCCCTGACCAGCCCTGAATCAAAGATGGCAGCCCCATGTATCAAAGGTGTGAAAGTTGTAGTAATATCCTGTTTATCAGCAGTTTTGTCTTATTTGTGTCTCATTAAATCAGTCGTACACACACAGCACTGTCCGACTATTATCTGTGGACATGTTGCTGCAGTGTATGTATGAACAAAATACAGCTAAATGTATTTATATCAAGTGGTATTTCTATCAGTGGCTAATCTGGCTAAAACTGGTTTTCTAACTTGTAAACTAGAATGACACAAACTCGGGTGTGATGTCATTCCCAGTTCTGACTTCTGAGGTAAATGGAGCGCAGCATAGCTCAACATGTTTACTCAAGCATCTTCTGCAGCTTTTTCAGCAGGTAAGTAACTCAACAGCGCCACACATGGCTATCACTGGTTACTACACATTACAGCCAGACCTTTAACCAAGGCCAAACACACACACTGCTCCAGAAGCTTCCAATGAAGGAGACATTTATTCAGGATTAATCACGTGTGTGTGTGTGTGTGAGTGTGATGATGATGATGATGAAAGCATGAACAAGATTTTATCAGTAAAAAATGAAACATAAACAAACCTCCAGTTTGGTTGAAACGATGCTTTAAAGTTTCAATGTGGCCTTTGAAGAGCTGCTGTTCACCCAAACATATGGCAGTTTGCCCTTCCCAGTAGTGTGGATTATCTGCTATGAGTCTGTTCATCCAGTCCTGTTCCGGTACTGCTTTCTTGGTGTTGCTGTCACAGTAACCCACCGGAACATCATCAACCATCCCAACAACAACAAACTCTGGGAAGTTTGGGACTTGAGAGGACACAGTGAAGATATACTTCAGAGAGTGAATCACTGTAAGAAAAAGTTCATGTCATCATTTCAGTTTTCTGAATTACAGTTTTATAAATAACTTTTATATCAAATAAAATAATTTTCTGTGCAGAGAATCAAAAGAAGCTACAGTACATCCTCCTGATAATATCTGTTGTATCAATCATTAATCAATTAAATTGATGTAAAAATGTTGCTCCAGATATATATATCAATGATGATTCTGTCTTGAACAACACAATTTAACAAGTATTTATCTATCACAAAATTACAGATTAAGGCATGAAAATGTGCACTATGAAAGCATTTTTTTTTATCTCTCGCGCTCTCTCTCTCTGGGAATAAATTAATATTTGTTTAACTTGATGGTTGAATTATCTTCAACACGTTTGCAGCGCTCCAAGGCAGTGACAGAAAGGTGTGAAACAACAAAACAGGGTGTCTAACTCTCTGAACTCCTGCTCATTTGAACTATATCCCGTCTCAGCTCTCCTTCCAACCCCGTCTGTCGTGAACTGTCGTAATTTACCCACAACATCCCTTACCCCCTCCCCACAATTTATCAGCAAATACCCCTACGGTGGACACCTCCCTCAGTAGAAATAGTGTAATCAACACACATAATAACAGTCACTATATACCAAGCGTTACAATAATAACCAACCAATAACGTAATAAGTTATTAGTTCAGGACTTTTATTATGCTATTGGCTTACATTAAAAAACGGGCAAAATGATGACGTTATCGGCCGTTGTTACGTTATTGGCTAAAAGTGTATTTTGTTGTATTTTAATTATGTTCACTGTTTTCTTTATTTATAGTATGCTGGACTATTTTGTCCAGAAAGCGCTCGGACCGAGTCGATCTAAAAGTCCTGATAAACTTAGATAAGATTAATGAACGCGTTGCACAGACTGCATTTAAAGTGAACTTTACCATAATGAGTTTGTGACTTTTTAAACACTAATCAATCTGCAAGGAAGTCAGAGAACTTGACATCTTAAGTTCGTATCATCATGTGTAAACATATAAAGCCTCTGATTAAACGATCAACCGACCCAAAAAAAATCTATATGACTAACCTGCTGCTGCGCTGTGTAGACCCAGGAGGACCAGAAAAAACAATATCTTCATTCTGAACTGCAGAATCTACAACTTTATTGTCAGATGTTTTTTTATCCAGAGACATACAGACTGCTCCTCTTGTGAGTCACACTGCTTAACTGAGGAATGGCGTCACTAAAATCTGGGTTAAACTGACCTAAAATGATTATTAACGAAAGTGAAAGTAAAATTTGCTTGTTTTTACCCAAGTTATAGAGGTAGAGGCATGCAGGCTTTTGGGTTTGTTACTGCATGGAAGTCCTATTACTACATATGTTATAATAGCTGTAATATAACATAACATGTTTTGTAGGCAAATGTAATATAAAGTGCAGAGATGTGTTGACTTTCTGGGAGGTCAGAGGTCAGTGTCAGCTACAGATCAGCACTCTGGAGCTTGTGGGGCTGCAGTAATGTGTTATTCTTCTTCTGTTGTTCGGTGTGGATGTTCTGGGGTTGAATGTTTCCCTCCAGAGGTTAAAAACTGCAGTCAATGTGCAGCTGTACAGTTTCTGTAATTCATTAAAAAGAGATTTATTTAAAACAGATCAGTGTGTGCAGTAGCAGTTTAAACCACCTGTCTGAACTGTTGATGGGAAACAACCTGAGGACATCTGACTCTATAAAATAAAATAAAAACTCTGGTCATATGTATTCATTAAATTAGGAGACATTAAGTCAAATTAAATCCATTGAAAATGTGTTTAGTGTTACTGAACAGTGTCACTGCCTCCTGAAACAAAATAAAACCTTTAACAAACCTGAACTCTTGAAAATACCTTAAACTGTGGAGCTCAAATAAACAGACACGTCTTCACTGGGTTTCCAGAGGCTTTTTATTCATTTATAAAACACTTATCTGTACAATTTACATTTACACCAATATCCTCAATAATAATAATGACAGAATAGGTACCAAAGAAAAATGACAAATAAATAAAAAAGATTAGAGAGACATGATAATAAAAATAGTTTTCAGCTTTAATAATTTACTATCCACACATAATATTTGGTGTAAAAGTGAAGAACAAAATCCAGCTCACTGTGTAAAACTGTACAATAAAAACAAAAAGAAGCTGACTGTAAAGTTAACACCACTGTAAACATCTGTACAGATTCAACATCATTTAAACACCATCAGAGAGAGATTTGACCTGCTGCACAATGACATGACACATTGGCCTCCAACAAGAACTGTGTTCAACCAAAGTCTGCTTCAGTTGAGCCAAATATTCATAGCTGAGTATAAATTCAAACACCAGATTCTGTTTATGGACATTAAGAAACAAACATGATGTGACTCTGAGCTCTTTCTTGTTTCTCTGCTCATGTTTTTGGTCTCTGGAAGCTGCTGCAGTGACAAAATAAAACATCTACAAAACATCTGCAGAAACAGCTGGACAGCTGCATCACTTCTCTCCAGATGTGTTTAACTCACACAGTGAAGGAAAGTGATGCTTGTAGCTACGACTGTCACACATGTAACAGAAAACAAACTGCGTTTAACAGGAGTCGCAGCAGGAATGAAGCAGGAATGGGAAAAATGAAAAATAATATTTCCAGTCATTTACTGGAGTTCAACTTCCTCTTCTGATCTCGGCTGGTTTCCTGTTAAGACGATAAACAAACAAGGTGTAATATTGAATCTGTTAGTGCATGTCTGTTTAATTGCATTCAAAATAAGATATTTTTTAGGTTATAAGTTAAATTTGTTTTTCACACATTAAAGTTAGGTCAGCATTTTTCTGTAGTTTTATTTGATCTCACACTGAAAAATGCTTCATAACACTGACTTCTTAAATCTAAAACATTTGGTACCTGGTGGACTTTATCATCAGGCAAGTTAGGCAACTAAAAGGGCCCCAAACAGCTTAAGATGTATTATGATGTTTAGATATGAAAGATATTGAATTATGTTACTTTTCTAACTCATTAAACACAACAACCTGACACATAAAATGTTACTGGTTACTTTGTGGATTCAGATTTTACTCACAAAACAAAACAATTAAAATATGATGCATTATTATTCATTAAGCTACCCAGAATTAAACACTTAAAATTAAAGTAACTTTAAGTGTGTTAATAATACCTCTCTCTGTTTAACTCTTCACTTATACACGTTGAATGAAAAACTTTTACAGTACTTTTATTGTGTAATATAAATACATTTCTAATAGTTTTACTTCAGATAAAAGTTTTGAGTACATCTTCCACTGCCCCTACCAACATGAGTTTGAGAAACGATAAAAATAAAGTCAGGATTTGTCTGAGGCCCCAAAATCACTGAATCCACCCTGATCACAAGTTCATGTCTAAACTGTGTTTTCACCTTTAAAAAACAGTTTGAGAGAGTTTTAGTCGTATCATATATATATTTGGTTCAATCAGCAAATTTGACATAATGAAGTACTTACCATCAGGAACTGGAACTTCAGTGGATGATGATGATGATGATGATGATGATGGTGATGATGATGGTGATGATGATGCATCTGAAGCTGCAAAAATAAAAAGAGTTTTATCATGTGAGACAAAACTGACGTCTGACTTTCTGTCACGTTGTTCATATTTACATTTTAACATCTCCCAGTATTTTTCAAATATCTTTATTCAATGTTTGTCATGTCTTGTCTTCCTTTTCAGGTCACTTCACTTCCTGTCCAGGTCTAATGTGGAGCACCTGTGTCTCATTGTCTCCCCTGTCTGCATGTATAAAACCCTGCGTCTCCCCGTTCTCCTTTTCCAGAATGTCTTGTCTACCTTTAATGAGCGCACACTGCCTGATTCTTACTGAGTTGTGCATTTGAGTCCTCTGGTTTTTTTCTCATAATAAGTAATATCCAAATATTACAATACAAAGCAGATAAAAACTATCAAACATTTCATATTTAAAATACTTACTGTTGGCAGGTTGAAATCCTGAAATTAAAACAAATTGTCACAGTTATTAATTCAGAATTTATGAAAGAACACAAAGAGAAAACAGCACTATCTGTTAGTAACTAATTGTTAGGGATGTCCGATATTATCGGCCCTCCGATATTATCGGCCGATATTCACTTATAAATGTAATATCGGGAAGTATCGGTATCGGGTTTTTATAACCGATATTTGTTCTGTAGGCTTCAGCATTTCTGAGCCTACATGAACGCAGCATGGGACGTTTACCGGCGCGCGCTTGATGACGTATAACAACAAGACTAGACTCGCGGGTTTCTAACCGTGGCTAAAAAGTTCATAGCGTCCACCGCCATGTACACAAACACACAAACAGAAATGAGGGTGACCTCCTCGTTGTCATTTTATCTGTTATGCTGTCGGCGAGTCGCCCCTGTGACGTCACCGTCAGGTAGGTCCTATCTGGGTCCGTCCCTATAAAAGGTCCCAACTCCAGAAACGGGGCTTATGTCTTTCGTTTGGAACTATTTCCAAGTGTATCCTACGGATAGTAAATTTGTAATTTGTAATTTGTAATTTGAAATTACTGCAAAGCAGCATAATAAATATGGCAGTGCCATATTGGCACTTTTTTCCATAACTTAAGTTGAAGGTGTTCTCTTATTTTGCACAGACAGTGTTTACATTTGGAAAGCCATGTTGCATTTAAGTTTATCGGAATATCGGATATCGGTAGAAAAGTCAATATCGAGCATCCCTACTAATGTTATAAAAACATTAACACCAAAACAATAGCACAGACATGTATATTAACTACATCTGTGAAGTAAAAAATTTCTCTCTCACCTTCCTTTCCCTTCTTGTTCTTTTTCCAGAGGAAGAATCCAACGATGCCGACTACCAGGAGCAGCAATACAACAACAACTCCGATAACAGCACCAAGTGGGAAACCTGAAGAACCAGAACAGAACATTTAACTTAGTTTATCTCACTCTTTCATCACTTAATGGATCAGATTTTATTTATTAACACAACTTTAGTCATTAAGAAGACAAACATGTTGATGTTGAGTGTGTTTTAGTGGACAATCAGTGTTGGGAGTTAAAAGCACAAAGTTTTACAGTAATCTCATTAGTTTGAACAGTTTATATTACAATACTGACCTGATGAAGACTGTGTTACAGTGTTTAACATAATTATGCTTTGACAGGCTAAATCTAAACTGTAAATATATAATAAATAACGGTGCCTTCAACTGCTGTAAGAGCACTTGTGTGAGGGGAAAACAGAAATAAAGAAATAGATGTTAAAGGAGGTTTGATGCTCTGACATGTGGAAATATCCTTCATTTGGAAAAATAAAACAGATTAAAAACTCCTCATGAATTCTTCTGACGTCCAAAGAGACAAATAAAATCTAGATGACTAAGAAAACAGAGACAAACAACTAAAGAATCAATCACAAGACAATTCAAATCAGATGAAACTAAACTAAACTAAATGTGTTTCTCACCTCCATCACTTCTGATTCCAGTCTTACCTTTATTAGATCTGATCACAGCTTTGTCCAGTTTGGTGATGATGTCGTCCTTCACACCAGAGAGATGAAACACACATTCGTACCTCCTCCAGTCTTCAGGTGTGACTGATGAAAGGTTCAGGTCAACACTCATCTGGAAGGATCCATCATGGTTGGGGAGGATCTCTCCAAGTTCCACGTCCTCATGAAGCTCCTCTCCATCTTTCCTCCACAATATCTCGGCTCTGTCAGGGTAGAAACCTGTAGCGAAGCAGCTGACTGGAGAGGAGGGAGTCTTCTGGAGGAGAGACACTGAGGGAAGCTCTGGAGAGTAAAGACAAAGACAGTTTATAGTTTCTTTATTATTATTTACAGTATATTATTATTGTTGTTGTTTGGTGTAATGTATTAAAATGCATTAGTAACACTATGACATGCATATAAACCTCATTGAAGTGTGGTTTAGAAACAGAGGGAGGGACAGAGGAGAAGAAAAAGACAGTTGAGGAGAGGTGAGGTGTTGAGGAGGGAGAAACAATCTATTAGTGTTCATATAATGAAGTTTGTTTCATTTCATTCAGTATGAGATATTTCTGGGTAAATTAATTTTGGTTATAGGTTGAATTTGTTTGTCAGACATCAGAGTTATAATAAAACCACAACATGTCAACATTTTTCTGTAGTTATACTGGATCATAAACTGAGAAATGCATCATAAGAAAATGGAGGAAAAGAGAGGTGATAAATATGTGAAAGAGGAGGGAGGCAGAGAGGTGAGAGAGAAAATGAAAGAGAAATGTATGTAAACTGAGACTCAACAGGTCTCTGTGTGATGGTTCATATTTATCAATCTATAAATGACAGGAACGTCTGTCTGTCTGTCTGTTATATTCGCATATCTCTCAAACCGTTCATCCGATTGATTTCAAACATGACAGGTGTCTTGCTACGGGCATGAATAAGTACAGTGCCAAGTTTGACGTTGTTTGGATAAGAAATGTAAAAGATAGATAAATATATCGGTAAAAGAAGCACTGCTGGCCACTCCCCATCTCACACAGCACACTGAGCACAGCGCAGGAGGAGTTAGAGAGGCTATAAGGCAGCGGAACTTTGGCAGCTACAATGTGAAATACACTTCAGACCCTCAAAAAAATGTATGAAACTGAAAACACTTCGAAAAGCCCAGGCTACTTTGTAGTAAAAACACACGCATCCCAACTCTCCCGGAAGTCCCGGGAGTCTCCCGAATATTGATAGCGGGTCCTTGACGCCCGCAAATGAGATACAATCTCCCGGAATCTGGATCGAGCAAGCAAGAGTGCGCTGTAGAGAGTGACTGCGTGCGTGTGTTTATGTGACTATCAATGCAGCGCGTGTGAGAGCAAAGCCTCACACGCTCTGATAGCTCTGTGCTGCTGCTTATTAGAACAATCGAACCCCCCTGAAATGACTTTTTGTAGGTTGGGATGTCTACACACGCAAAAACAGATTTTGCATGGGCACTGCACTATCTATCTATAAATGACAGGAACGTCTGTCTGTCTGTCTGTTATTTGCATATCTCTGGAACCGTTCATCCGATCGGTTTCGGTCGGGAGGGGGCAACACAGAGCTATCAGGACGCTGCATTAATAGTCGCGCACACGCGGGTCGGGTTGGGTCGGGACAAGAAATGTTCTGGCGATGGATTCTGTGCTGTAGCCCAGTCACTTATTAACGTAGGTGCACGTTATGGACGTGTAGATGCCAGCAGTGTACTCCCTCAAAGGAGTGACGGCCACAGAAAAAAAAGAAATCCTCTCAAAAGAGATTAATAAAGCCTATGATGATGATGATGATGATGATGATGATGATGATTGTGGCATTGCAATTACCACTGACATGTAGACTGACGATTACAACATACGAGCATACACAGCATTTACCAGTCACTTCATCAGTGAAGACAGGAAATTGAAGAGTTGCATCATAACGACAGCTAAATTCGACTCTACTCTTAAAAAGACAGCTTACAACCTTCACGAGCAGGTGAGGAGCTGCATGACTTTGGTATTGAAGCTGATCGTTTACCAAAAGTCATGTTCGTGAGTGACCAGGCAGCCAACATCAAAGCTGCCCTCCGCAGCTACAAGTGGATGCCATGTGCAGCCCATGTAATCAACATCGTCCTCAAACACACATTTGATGTCAAAGAGAACACACCAACATTCATGCAAGATGTGAGTCATGTAATTGACAAATGCAAAAGTCTTGAGACTTACCTCAAGAAGTCCAGTACCGTTGTACACCTCCCACATGCTGTGATACAGGAATGTGAAACACGGTGGAACAGTAAAGTTGCAATGATGCAGTCAGTCAGCAAACAATACCGTGAAATCCAACAAGCCATGGAAGAGAAAGATCAGCTTGACAGACTGGATGGCATTCAGCTGGACGTGTTGAACACGATCACTGAGTTATTGCTTTTTAAAACTGTGATTGAAGAGCTGGAAGGTGACAAGTATCCAACCATTCTAACCACCAACTAGTGGTGCTTTGGTTTTATAAACTGAAGAAACACTGCGACCCACAATATGGTGACCCGGAGTACATGGTTTATATTCGAGCATGGGCAATGCAGCTCTTAAACGAGAAATTGTCCATCGGCGTCACTCACAAGCTTGGGACGTTTCTTTGTCCACATTTCAAGTCCCTCAAGATGTTTCCAGCTGAGGAGAGAAACGCTGTCCACGACCAGGCCAGACGACTTGTCAGGGAATTTGACAGAGCGCTTACACCACCCCCAGCGGGGGAGCCAGAGGCCACGGTTCGAGGTATGTAGCGCCAGTGACTATAATAATAGGCCTAATAATAATAGGCCTGATAATAATAATAATAAGCCTAATAAAAAAATACTCTATAGGCCCAGTCTTATAACAGTGTATTAATAAAATGGTTTATTTATCAACAATTTCCTACGGCGAAATAATGTAAATCAAAATAGTAAAACTATATTATTCCATTTTATTTTTAGTTGAGGAACCTGAGTGAGCCAAAATAAATAGGGATGAGTTCAGCGAGTGGGAGGATGATGGTGAAGAAGATGGCAAGAAAAACAAGGTTCAGTGCTACATTGACAGCCAGTTCTTGCGGGATGGGGATTAGCTTAAGTTTCTGGGATGGCAAGTTGCTCGCCCGTATCTCCCACCAAACCACCCCACTCCAGTTAATCCTGTCCGGTAACCATCAAGAGTTCTTTTTTGTTAAGTTATTGCATTCACCCTCTGCTCCTATTGTTCTTGGTCATCCCTGGCTTGCTCTCCACAATCCGCACATTGATTGGGCAGCGGGCAAAATTATTAACTGGAGCACTCATTGTCATAGTGTATGCTTGGCAGTGTCACTCCACCCCTGAGTAAGCCCCCTGATCTGTCTCTCATCCCGGCCACTTACCATGACCTCGCCAGTGTTTTTTGTAAAGACAGCGCTCTCCCTCTGCCACCTCACCGCCCCTATGATTGTGCCATAGATATGGTTCCTGGAGCCCCGTACCCCTTTGGTCGCCTGTACAACCTCTCTCGCCCAGAGAGAGAGGCAATGGAAAAATACATCGCTGAGTCCCTGGCTGCGGGTATTATTCGTCCTTCTTCTTCCCCCCTAGGAGCTGGTTTTTTCTTTGTGTCTAAGAAAGCCAAAACCCCTTCACCCCTGTATTGACTTCATTGGCCTTAATCAAATCACCATCAAGAACAAGTACCCTCTTCCCCTCATTTCCTCCGCCTTAGACCCCCTCCATGAAGCCACCATATTCACCAAACTCGATCTCAGAAACGCCTACCACCTGGTCCGCATCCGAGACGGAGATGAATGGAAGGCTGCTTTCAACACACACCTCGGTCACTTTGAGTATTGCATGACCAACACGCCGGCTGTCTTCCAAGCACTAGTTAATGATGTTTTGAGGGATTTCCTGAACCATTTTGTGTTCGTCTATTTAGACGTTATCCTGATTTTCTCTCGCACCATGGAGGAACACATATTACATGTCCGGCTGGTGCTCAACGGCTCCTTGAGAATCGACGATACGTGAAGGCGGAGAAATGTGCATTTCACTCTGCTTCTGTTACATTCCTGGGTTATATCATCAAGAGCGGGCAGGTGGAGGCGGACCTGGAAAAGATTAAAGCAGTGGCACAGTGGCCATTCCCAGCATCAGTCAAGCAACTTCAGAGATTCGTCGGCTTTGGCAACTTTTATCGGAGGTTCATCAAGAACTAAAGCACCATCGCAGCCCCTTTAACCCGACTCACCCCCAGGAGAAGGTCCCTATCTCCTGGTCCCATTAAGCTGAGGCTGCTTTCCGTCTCCTCAGGGGGCGCTTCACTTCAGCTCCAATCCTCACTCAGCCTGATTCCTCTCTGCAGTTTATTCTGGAGGTGGATGCCTCAGATGTCCGGGTGGGGGAGGTCCCCCTCGAGTCCTGACACCATTGTGCCTCCCTCCTGTGTGGTAGGGGCAGTAACTTGGGAGATTGAGACCAGCATAAGGCAAGCTCAGCGCGATCAGCCGGACCCCGGCAATGGCCCACCTGACAGGCTTTTTGTCCCGGACTCAGTGTGATCTCAGGTCCTTCAGTGGGGACACAGCTCCCGCATTGCCTGCCACCCAGGTTTTACCAGAACCCTCCAACTCCTGCGGCGCCACTTCTGGTGGCCCACCATGGATGTGGACACACAAACTTTTGTTGCTGCCTGTCAGGTGTGTGCCCGCGGGAAAGCCTCTCACCAACTGCCTGCTGGTCTCCTCCGTCCTCTGCCGGTTCCCCGTCGCCCCTGGTCTCACATCGCTGTGGACTTTGTCATTGGGCTGGCTCCATCCCAAGGTAATACCACTATACTCACCATCGTTGACCGTTTTTCTAAGTCTGTTCATTTCGTTGTACTTCAGAAGCTTCCCTCAGCCCAGGAAACAGTGGATCTCCTGGTGCATCATGTGTTCAGACTCCATGGCATCCCCTCGGACATCGTTTCTGATCGGGGCCCTCAGTTCATGTCGCAGGTTTCCATCCACAGACTAACGGGCAGGCGGAGCGCGCTAACCAGGACCTGGAATCAGCCCTGCTCATCTGGCTTGGATTGAATATGCACACAATTCCCTCTCCAGTGCGGCGACAGGTATGACACCTTTTGAGTGTGCGCTTGGATACCTTCCCCCTTTGTTCCCAGACCAGGAGGGAGAGATCGTGGTCCCGTCAGTGCAGCATCATCTCCGCCGCTGCCGTAGGATCTGGAAGAGTGCTCGCTCCTCCCTGCTCCGCTCCACTGAAACCGTCATTTGGCTGACCGACGTTGTGCTCCTGCTCCCAAATATCGCCCAGGTCAGAGAGTTTGGTTATCCTCTAGGAATATTCCTCTAAAAACCAACTCTAAGAAGCTGTCCCCCCATTACCTTGGCCCCTTTGAAGTCTATCATGTCATTAACCCTGCAGCTGTGAAACTGTAACTCCCCGCTTCTCTCAGAGTGCATCCAGTCTTCCATGTTACTCAGCTCAAGCCAGTCTGTGACAGCCCTCTGTGTCCTTGTATCTCAGGAATCCTCCGGCTCCTGCTCAGCTCGCTGCCTCCCTGGACCCGCTCCCCTCCTCGCTTCCCGCTCCTCGCCCCGAGCCTCCTCCTCCTATTCCAACCTACCTTTTCCCCACCAAATAAACCTGTTCGATACTCAGCTCTGAGTCTGTGTCCTGGTCCTCTACGCCCCCCCACTGGTTATCACAGACTTTGCAGTAAAAACACACGCAAAAACAGATTTTGCACGGGCACTGCACTAGTTGTAGTAAATTTAGATAAAGTTAGAAACAGAGGAGGCATATTAACATTGTTGTGTTCATGAAACTACATCAGGTCATGTGATTCTACCTGTTCTCATCAGAGAGCTCCTCCCGTAGTTCAGATACTTCTTCAGCAAGTCAGGGAACTCCTGGGTGAGGATGTACTTATAATATGCTAGCTGTGCTTTGTCATTGTTCCAACTGTTTTTGGTGATAACAGCCTGTTGTTTTGGAGCGATCCATGTATTTGTCTTCACATCCCATGATAGGAAGTCTTCTCCATCGAAACCAACCAGTCTGAAACCATTAACATCTCCAGTCTCATCGTCCCATTCGCAGCCAATCACCCACTGGAAAATATGGCCACCTGAGAGAGAGACAGTGACACAGACTGCAGTAAACCAGAGTGAGATCTCAGCACAGTCAGCTGTCATCAGCTGATATCACATGTTCACCACAGAGACACACTGATCCACACACACCAAAACACAACATCTACACCTTCTGCTGTTATTGGCTGGATGGAAACCATTCACAGCTAAATTTCAAATGGAACATCCCATAATGTCGGATCTCCGACTCGGAAAGTCAGACGTACTCATCCAGCCCTGAATCGAAGATGGCAGCCCCATGTATCAACTATGGATGCAACGGTACTCTGTAAAATATTGAACTGTTCGGCCTGCTCTGCACGGAACAATACACCCTTATGGACCGCGGGTTTCGGTTTTGCAATTCATTTTGCATTGATGCTTTACAGGCCACTGTGTATGAGGCGCCGAATTGGACAAAAGCCGGCAAAAAATGCGAGAGGAAATGAATGTATGCGCGAGAGAGGTTGAACGTGTGTGCGTGAAAGAGAGAGGAGGTTAAGGGGCCGTTAAATTGTTGTCAGTGGAGTAGTTTATCAACAGTAGAACAGTTATTTTACACACCTGGGGGGTATTCCTGGGGGGTATTCCAGAAAGCGGGTTATGTGAAAACTCAGAGTAAGTTAACCCTGAGATGAGGGAAACTCATCCGTTCCAGAAAGAGAGGTAACTGAAACTCTGAGTCAGTCACCATGGTAACTGACTCTGTGAACATAACCTGCCTGCTGGCAGGTTTTCTTTAAGAAACCCTGAGTTTCTACCTGTCTCTTCCTACCTGAAGCAAGCTGACAGACATGGGTTGTCCGTTTCTTCGCAAATTCGATAGATATCGAGGCAGAATTAATTCGCAATGCCTTATGTCGGGAGATGTATTCAGGGCTCAATTGGATGTGCTTTTATTCCATGATGAATATCTGTTAGAACGGTATCACTGTTCATTACACTCAATCATTTCTTAACATTCTCCGGCCATATCTGCCTTCTTGTTCATCTTATTTTAAGTATTTTATTTAATATTCATGTACACATCATCACATTTTAGTTTTAAAATCAATGACTCCAATATGTATAATATATTAAATTGTGTTAAATAAAAGTGTCAAAATAGTGTAAAATGTTAATCTACTAAGCAGGATATTAGATGAGAGGACATATGTGTTAAACAGCTTTCTGTTGGGGGTTTAAATTACTACATGTTGAAATAGCCACTGAATTAATATTTACTTTGTTTAATAGCCAACTATGAATAAAATCGAAACGAGGTACAATCACAGCCCAGCAAAATGTGCCTTACTTTTCTGAATTTATGTTTTTTTATTATTTTTTTTTTTTGTTTCCTTTTTAGCTGCTTCCAAATAGGTTTTAATATATGTAATGAAGAGTCCAAAAGTGCGCGAACGGGCAGTATGGAAATCGGGCAGAGACGAAATGAAGACGGTCCATAGAGCAAATCGGGCAGCTCCGGAAATCGGGCAGCTCCGGAAATCGGGCAGTGACACGCTCAACATGTTTACTCAAGCTTCTTCAGCACCTACAGGTCATTCAGCAGGTAAGTCACTCAACAGTGCCACACTTGGCTATCACTGGTTACTACACATTACAACCAGACCTTTAACCAAGGCCAAATACACACACTGCTCCAGAAGCTTCCACTGAAGGAGACATTTATTCAGGATTAGTCATGTGTGTGTGTGTGTTTGTGTGTGTGTGATGATGATGATGATTAAAGCATAAACAACATTTTATCATTAACAATGAAACATAAACAAACCTCCAGTTTGGTTGAAACGATGCTTTAAAGTTTCAATGTAGCCTTTGAAGAGCTGATGGTTATCCACAGTTCTGGCAGTGTGCCACTCCCAGTGCTGTGGATCATCTTCTGTGACTCTGTTCATCCAGTCCTGTTTGGGTTCTAGTCTCATGGTGTTGCTGTCATAGTGATTTATCTGAACATCATCGAGCATCCCAACCATCACAAACTCTGGGAAGTTTGGGACTTGAGAGGACGCAGTGAAGAAATACTTCAGAGAGTGAGTCACTGTAAGAAAAAGTTCATGTCATCATTTCAGGTTTCTGAATTACAGTTTTATTAATAACTTTTACATCAAGTAAAATAATTTTCTGTGCACAGAATTAAAAGAAGCTACAGTACATCCTCCTGATAATCTCTGTTGTATCAATCATTAATTAATTAAATTGATGCAAAAATGTTGCTCCAGATATATTAATGATGATTCTGTCTTGAACAACACATATAGTCTGAAATGAAATATTAAACCAGTCTATTATTGCATATTAGTGCATTTTTACTGAAATAACTCAATTTAACAACTATTTGATCACCAAATTACAGATTAAGACATGAAAATGGGCACTATAAAAGCATTTTCCTCTCTTTAATGAACTGTATTCTATTTAATAAAAAGAGAGAAAGAGAGAGTGTAGGAGGTTTGTTTGTGTGTGCTCAGGTATTTAAGCAAATATTTAAAGGACACACTAGTAAGACTAAGTGCAATGAAAGCGTGACACTTCATATCCAATAAATGAAACATAAATAAAGTGATATTAATATATTATTACGTTATCAGCTCCAGTTATTACATTTGTAAAGGATTTTTTTTACCAGTCCAATAACATAATTACTAACCAATAATAACTCATTACGTTATTGGCTTATTACATTACAAAACGGGCAAATAATGACTATGAATGATTATCGGCCGTTATTACGTTATTGGCTGCTAAAAGTGAATTTTGTTGTATTTTAGTTATATGTTCACCGTTTTCTTTATTTATAGTGTGTTGGACTATTTTGCTGCGTCATTTTGTCCAGAAAGCGCTCGGACCGAGTCGATCTAAAAGTCCTGATAAACTTAATAAGATAAGATTAATGAACGTGTTGCTCAGTCTGGATTTAAAGTGAACTTTAACATAATGAGTTTGTGACTTTTTAAAATCTAATACAATCTGCAAAGAAGACAGGGAACTTCACATCAAATATTATGAATGAAACCTTAAGTTCGTATCACCATGTAAACAAAGCTTTTTCTTAAACCATTAACCGACTCAAAAACTATATTAACTCACCTGCTGCTGCGCTGTGTAGACCCAGGAGGACCAGAAAAACAAAGAACTTCATTCTAAACAGCAGAATCTACAACTTTACTGTCAACGGAGATGTTTTTTTATCCAGAGACACACAGACTGCTCCTCTTGAGTCACACTGCTTAACTGAGGGTTGGACAGGTGAATATGCTCACCTGAGCCAATAGAATTTAGTATAAGACCAACGTCACTTAAATCTGGGTTAAACTTATATAAACAGGTTATAAACGAAATGAAACACTTTAAACATCAGGACAGATCAGATCTTCATGACTTCAGAGTGAAAACCCCAACATGAGGAAGACGAGGCAGTTTCTTCATCACTACCATCAGCTCAGCTCAGCTGTGTCCTACAAGCTAGAAGCTTCTGAACTAATGTGAAACTGTGAACGCTGAAAACTGCTCCACCAAAGAGAAACTGAACACCTCTGTTGATGTTTGGACACCTGATGCTGTTTTTCATTTTGCTGTTGGGACGATTCATCCCCCTTTCCTATCCTCACTTTTACTTTTTGAAGTATTTTTATTTAAAAAAAAACTCACTTCTTCACCTTTGTTTCATGTTAACACAAACAAACCAATAGGCTAAATATTAGATCTTTTATATAATTAATGTAGTCGGCTGTTTATTAGTGTTTGTGAATCACTGCTGATTGATACCTGAATTTATCTGTACAGAGATGTCAGAGGTGTAACAGCGCCCCCCTCTGGAAAAACTATATATCTTCCTCTGAGCTGCTGATGGGAAACCATCTGATGTCGCCTGACTTTTTGTCAAATTGTTGTTATAATACATGACTCTGGTCACATGTGGAGAAATTAAAGATTTCTGCACAAGTTTCATGACATATAAAAAGAATACTACGAATAATTAATGTCTGATGTGTTTTTTTTACTTCATGTGTCAAACTCTGCACATTCATCCAGTGTCACAACTTAAATATCAACCCTGTACTTATGGAGGCTGTTAGGCCCTTTTCCCCTTTTAATACATCGATCATCATGTCTGCACAGATACCTGACTCACTAAATAATCTCACACATCTGTAGTGAATAGAAGTGTTTCTCAACATTCAGTAATTGCTGTGTGAAGCTTTCACTGTGAGGTTTTAAAGAGCGTTATATTTCTGTCACAAGCTTCATTCTGGAAATAAGATAAAGGTGGTGAGTCAGACTGTTTTAGTTCACTCTGCTGCAGGACTGGACTAAACCATGTGCCCCCTTTAAACAGGAGGTGACCTCCTGAGAGGCTCTAATATTGTTTTAGATACAAGAAATAATAAGTCAAACTATTTATTTAGCCGCTGCTAATAGTTTAATGCCAATAGCTGAAACTTTCTGAATTTCAGATGATCACAAACTTTTTCAGAGTCCTCCTCATGTTAAGGTATTTACTTCAACTATTCCCCTCACTATTAACTAAGTGTAGTTTGAGACGGAGACTTCAAGTAAAATAACACCAATTTAAAATGTATTTAGTTTCAATAAACAGCCCCAGTGAAACCCAACATTAAAGATAAAATGCCAATTCAGTTCTCCACATGAATCTGTCTTGCTCAAGCACCGTCAACATGCGCCACAGTAGGCAGCGCTGCAGACTGGCAGTACTGGGAGAGACTCCTGTCCAAATAATGCAGTTCTGTCACGTACACATCCACATTAGTTTGTCTGTCCTTCTGTCACTGATGTCTATTTTCCTTTATGTCAATCTGCTTGTTTCATCATTTGAAAAAGGCTGCAGGAAATGATGCATATATTTGTCTCTCTTTATGTCAGTGTAGCAGTTTGTCTTCATAAACTGCAGAAGTTTTACTTGTAATGAAGTATTTTAACATTGCTGAATTTCTGGTTTTACTTAAGTGAAGGATCAAAGTACTTCTTCCATCATTGGCGTTCTCATAAAATAAAGTGGTGTTCTGTTTCCTCCTCTTGTTTTAATTCAAGCTCAAAGCTGCAGAACCAGTTATGTGTCTCTCAAACTGAAAAAGAAGCTAATGTACTTTTACTCCTCCACTTGGAAATCACCAGACCAGCCAGTTAGTTTTTGTTTGCGTGTGGCACAAATTTTGGCACCCACACCCGGAAGAAGAAAGAGGAGGTCATGGTTGTGATCTCATCTGTTCCCGCCAGGCCAGCAGAGCTTCTTGTAACCCTTGTTCTGCCACATTCCTCTGGTGTTGATGAAAATATTCACTGCAGAAAAATTATGAAAGATGAACATCAGCAACACTTGAGTGATGCCAAACTGAAAAGTCATTCATGGTTTTTAATTTATAAGAAACTGCGGCATATAAAGGGGGAATAGGCTGAATGGAAATATTAGAGGCGTCATATCATAAATGTCACAGCCTGCTCTGTTACCCTCCTGCTGCTGGTACATTTCCATTCACCACACCCCTGCTCCACTCCTACTAATCAGCCACACCTGGTTTCAACCCTGCTTGCCTTGGACCTCCTCTCCTCTCCTCGTGTCTACCCCGGTGAACGCACCAGCCTTCTGTCCCTGACCTCGAGTATCGTCTGTTCCTGTTTGCCTGTGGCTGTGTGGCGTCCTCCGGCTTTGATCCCATCGGGAGAGCCCAAAGACTTCCGCCTGGTCAACCTTATGTCAGTGAGTGCTAATGGCATTGCCTAACCTGCTGCCAACTCTGTGTCTTTGGTGACCCTGAGCCCAGCCTGCCCACATCTAGCCAGATACCTGTTCTGTTACCTTGTGGACTATAATAAAGATCATTTGAAACTGCTCCCTGGTTTTGTGCTGCAATTGGGACCCACTGGTCTACAAATCACTGAATGGTTTAGGTCCAGAATACATGAATGACATGTTAGTAGAATATAAATCCAGTAGGGCTCTTAGATCTACTGACTCAGGTCAGATAGTGGAGCCCAGAGTTCAGACTAAACATGGTGAAGCAGCTTTTAGCTGTTATGTTGCACACAACTGGAACAAACTACCAGCAGAACTGAATTCAGCCCCAACTGTGAATATTTTTAAATCCAGGTTAAAAACACTTCTCTTCTCCTGTGCTTATGATTGAGCTCTTTCAAAGCACTTTAAATGTTAATCTTTCATTTGCACTCTGTCCTTTTAAGGATTTTAAAGCAAGTCATTATTTTATGCTGCAACCTTATATTTAATGCTCTATTGTAGTATTTTATTTCTCTTTCTTTCTATTTCTCTGTACTTTGTTTTTATTATATTTTTTATTATTAGTGTGTTGTATTTCTCAAATTGCATGTTTTTATGTTTTTTTTAATTTCCAATTCTAAATGTTTGTTTTATGTAAAGCACATTCAGTTGCCATTGAGTATGAAATGTGCTATATAAATAAAACTGCCTCGCCTTACCACTTCCACACTCGTTACAGTACGATCTGGCCAGCCATGGATCCGGCGCACAATTGTTGTTGTTGTTTAGTAATAATACAAATAGTAAATCTAACCAGAATGCAATGAAATCGGCTATATATATCTATAATTATATATACACACACACACACACACACACACACACACACACACACACACACACACACACACACACGCACATATAATATATAGTGTTATTTTAACCTAAACATTTTTATTTTAAGTTGGTATTTTCCAGCTCACTATGGACAGTATATGAATATTTATATTAATATACAGTAAACAGACTCGGCGGCCCTGCTGGTTTTTGTCACCATCTAGTGGACAAACTGAAAACTACAACAGCAATAAAAATCGTCATGGCAGCCACTATACTCCTGTCACGGTTATAAACAGGCGAAATAATTATGGTACACAGTAAAACAAAACCATTGTCCCCATATGAGGATATCACGTTTTTCGAAAACTACTTCCGGTTCAAAGACAATTCTAAGTTTTTGAACCTATCAGGTATGCCATGACGATTTTCAGTGATTCAGTTTGTCCACTAGATGGCGCCAAATATCAGCGTTTAACTGCTGGGCCTGTGAGTGGAGTACAAATGTACATACAGAAAAGAATTAAACAATTTCCTGAGACTTGTAGTGTCAACAGTTGCCAGCCAGATCTCTGAGGGTTTTTTTTAGGGAGAAAACCAAAATCGATGTCAACCCAGATGTGTGCAGCATGAATCTGAGATCTGTAAAGTCTTATAATATTGATAAAAAACAAAACCATTTTTTACTAAGCCTATACACCTGTAACAATATACAGGTTGGAGCCATGTTTATTGAAGTTGTGATAATATTGAATAATAATCAGGAAATATTCATTTTACTATAACTAGTAAAATATGAGAAAGTAACAGACTTTTGGAATTTTAGGGACTTTATTAAAATAATAAACTATAAAATACAAAATAAATCAAACAGCAGTGTAACAAAATGTGTCTTTATCTTCTGCAATTCAACACAGGAAGTGATTTAAAGCATTATTATTCGCAATCTTAAATGTTTATAGAAACTCAGGGATAGTTCCTTTTACTAAACAAACTTAAAATATAAAAAATATAACAATAAGGAAAAGACAGATATGGAAAAAAAACTGTTAATTAATAAAACACCAAACACATACATTATTAATAATTAATCTAACCATTTATCACTGTATATTTAATTTTTTATCACTGGAAAGTGTGTGTGTGTGTGTGTGTGTGTGTGTGTGTGTATGTGTGTGTGTGTGTGTGTGTGTGTGTGTGTGTGTGTGTGTGTGTGTGTGTGTGTGTGTGTGTGTGTGTGTGTGTGTGTGCTTGATTTTACCAGGTAAAGCCCACCACCATAAAAAACTATGGATATTGTGTATTATTTATTATTGTGTATGTATGAAGAGCACTGTGATGATTTGGTTGTCTGACACATCTGGTTTTACAAATCTTAGTAATCACAAACAAGATTACCAGATTTTATCTCTCCAACTGTAATTCTAAATGTATAACATGAATGATCAAAACTAATTTATTCAGTTTACTGATGAACTGGAGAATTTGGGATCTGTCTTTGTTCCAGTGGACGATTCATCCGTAAACCTAAAGAGACAGAAAGGAAAGAATTACATGAAACAACAAATAACAACATAATCACATAATTGTTCACAAAACCACACATCTGTCATATTATATCTAAGATTGATCATACAGACTTAAAATGTCAATGATTGAATCACTGAAGTATTTACATACAATACTTTTTAACTACCATCCCTTCTTTTTACCTCATTTATCTGCATTTTATAAAAATAATTTTTCCAAAAGATTTTTAAATTAAACACTTCTCTGACCCTCTGATGTGAAGGTTTCTGCTCCTTTCTTAATATTATAACTTTATTTATAAAAGATCCATATTTCTTGTTCAAGACCAATTAAAAGAAAAAAGTCTTTACAACTACAAACTTTCAAAGACTTTTTGTGATGGATAAATAAACAATTCAATAACATTATTTAGCAGATAGTTTGAGGTGAGCTTTAAACAGTTCATATCTCATATAAAGTAACTCACTGTGCGCAGGTTGGTGTGTTTGTTATTCAGGCTTTTAGATTAATTTGCTGAGAGTTGTCAGAGCCGCTGTCAGAAGCTGTAAAGTCAGAAACAGACTGTTAGTCCACTTATCAGCACTGAACTACCACTGTCTTTTACAACAACTCACACTCCATACAGGAAGACTATACAGATAAAACATTTAATATTTAAAATACTTACTGCTGGCAGGTCGAAACCTTGAAATACAGAAAAACATCACAAAGTTATTTATTCAGAATTTATGAAAGAACACAAAGAGAAAAGAGAACTATCTGTGTCATTATTACAATATGTCAACTAATTGTTTGTCAAATATTTACACTATATGGACTTTGTATCACCAGAAGTAAAATATATGATGTTATAAAAACATTAACACCAAAACAATAGCACACACATGTATATTAAATACATCTGTGAAGTAAAAAAGATGAGTAAAAACATCATTTGTCTCTCACCATTATTGTTCTTCTTCCAGATGAAGTATCCAGCAATGCTGACTACCAGGAGCAGCAGTACAACAACACCTCCGATGACAGCACCTGGAGGGAAATCTGAAGAAACAAAAGAGAACATTCAACTTTGTTTATCTCACTCTTTCAACACTTAATGGATCAAACTTGTGTCAATATCTAATAAATATTGGTGCCTTCAACTGCTGTAAGAGCACTTGTGTGAGGGGAAAACAGAAATAAAGAAGTAGATGTTAGAGGAGGCTTGATGCTCTGACATGTGGAAATATCCTTCATTTGGAAAAATAAAACAAATTAAAAACTCCTCATGAATTCTTCTGACGTCCAAAGAAACAAATAAAATCTAGATGACTAAGAAAACAGAGACAAACAACTAAAGAAAACCCTGAAGGAGACTAATAACCCGATCAATCACAAGACAATTCAAATCTGATGAAAGTAAACTAAATGTGTTTCTCACCTCCATCTCTTCCATCACCTGTCTTGCGCCAGTTAGTCTGAATTGCTGTTTGGTCCAGTTTGGTGATGATGTCGTCCTTCACACCAGAGAGCTGAAACACACATTCGTACCTCCTCCAGTCTTCAGGTGTGACTGATGAAAGGTTCAGCTCAACACTCATCTGGAAGGATCCATCATGGTTGGGGAGGATCTCTCCAAGTTCCACGTTCTCATGAAGCTCCTCTCCATCTTTCCTCCAGAATATCTCGGCTCTGTCAGGGTAGAAACCTGTAGCGAAGCAGCTGACTGGAGAGGAGGGAGTCTTTTGGAGGAGAGACACTGAGGGAAGGTCTGGAGAGTAAAGACAAAGACAGTTTATAGTTTCTTTATTATTATTTAAAGTATATTAATATCTATTATCATTGAGGAGGGAGAGACAATCTATTAGTGTTCATATAATAAAGTTTGTTTTATTTCATTCAGTATGAGATATTTCTGGGTAAATGAATTTTGGTTATTGGTTGAATTTGTTTGTCAGACATCAGAGTTATAATAAAAACAACTAAAAGAGCCCCAAACAGCTTTAGGTTTATTATTACGTTTAGATATGTAACTTATTGAACCGAATTGTGAATTGTGAGAAAGACAGACAATGGAGGAAAAGAGTGGTGATAAATATGGAAAGACAGAGAGATGAAGGTGAGAGAGAAAATGAAAGAGAAATGTGTGTAAACTGAGACTCAGCAGGTCTCTGTGTGTTGGTTCATATTTATTGTAATGTTACTGTAAGTTAGAAACAGAGGAGGCATATTAACATTGTTGTGTTCATGAAACTACATCAGGTCATGTGATTCTACCTGTTCTCATCAGAGAGCTCCTCCCATACTTCACATACTTCTTCAGCCAGTCAGGTAACTCCTGGGTGATGGAGTACTTATATAATGCCAACTGTGCTTTGTCATTGTTCCAATTGTTTTTGGTGATAACAGCCTGTTGTTTTCGAGCGATCCATGTATTTGTCTTCACATCCCACGATAGGAAGTCTTCTCCATCGTAACCAACCTGTCTGAATCCACTAACCTCTCCAGTCTCATTGTTCCAGTCACAGCCAACCACCCACTGGAGAATGTGGACACCTGAGAGAGAGACAGAGACACAGACTGCAGTAAACCAGAGTGAGATCTCAGCATTTTATCAGTAACAGTGAAACATGAACAAACCTCCAGTTTGGTTGAAACAATGCTTGAAAGTTTCAATGTAACCTTTGAAGGTCTGATGGTTACTCAAACATATGGCAGTGTGCCCTTCCCAGTAGTGTGGATCATCTTCTGTGACTCTGTTCATCCAGTCCTGTTTGGGTACTGCTTTCTTGGTGATGCTGTCATAGTGCTGTATCTGAACATCATCAACCATCCCAACAACCACAAACTCTGGGAAGTTTGTGACTTTAGAGGACACAGTGATGATATACTTCAGAGAGTGAATCGCTGTAAGAAAAAGTTCATGTCATCATTTCAGTTTTTCTGAATTAGTTTTATAAATAACTTTAACATCAAGTTAAATACTTTTCTGTGCACAGAATCAAAATAAGCTACAGTACATCCTCCTGATAATCTCTGTTGTATCAATCATTAATTAATTAAATTGATGCAAAAATGTTGCTCTAGATATATATATTAATGATGATTCCGTCTTGAACAACACATATAGTTTGATATTAAATATTAAACCTGTATATTATTGCACATTAGTGCATTTTTACTTAAACAACTCAATCTAACAACTATTTGATCACTAAATTACAGATTAAGACATGAAAATGGTCACTATAAAAGCATTCTCTCTCTCTCTCTCTCTCTCTCTCTCTCTCTCTCTCTCTCTCTCTCTCTGACTCTCTCTCTCTCTCTCTCTCTCTCTCTCTCTCTCTCTCTCCCTGGGAATAAATTACTATTTGTTTGTTTAACTTGATGGTCAGAATTATCTCAGCCCTGCCTTCTGCTCTGTAGCCATTCAAGATCAACACATGTTTGCAGTGCTCCAATGCAGTGACAGAAAGGCACTTTTAATCTGCTGAAGGTTTATTGCATATCTTCCATTCAATTTGTCCATTCATTTCCACAAAATTAGCCAGAAGTCATCCACTACACCAATATTATCAAACTGTCATAGTAACAACAAAATGAACTGTGTTCATTAAAGAAAATTAGATCACTGATTAGCTTTCAACATGTGTGCTAGAAAGTAAGGACATTTAAACAAGTGAAGAAAGTCTAATATCAGTCACATGACTGGCTAACTTGTCAATCCATTGCCATCCAGTGGTCAATGATGGGTTCTATGAAAGAAAACAATCTTTAAGATTTAGAGGGAAAAGGGAGCAGAAGGAAGGACTGGAGATCATTCTAACCATCAAGTTAAACAAACTAATAAATAAAGAGAAAGAGAGAGTGGAGGTTTGTTTGTGTGTGCTCAGGTCTTTAAGAAAATATTTAAAGGACACACTAGTAAGACTAAGTGCAATGAAAGCGTGACACTTCATATCCAATAAATGAAACTTAAATAAAGTGATACTAGTATATTATTACGTTATCAGCTCCAGTTATTACATTTGTAAGTGCCAATAACATAATAACCAACCAATAACGTAATAACTCATTATGTTATTGGCAAAAGGGTATTACGTTATTGGTTCAGGACTTTTATTACGTGATTGGCTTATTACATTAAAAACGGCCGTTATTACATTATTTGCTGCTAAAAGTGTGTTTAGTTGTATTTCAGTTATGTTCACTGTTTTCTTTATTTATAGTGTGTTGGACTATTTTGTCCAGAACGCGCTCGGACCGAGTCGATCTAAAAGTCCTGATAAACTTAGATAAGATTAATGAACGCGTTGCACAGACTGGATTTAAAGTGAACTTTAACATAATGAGTTTGTGACTTTTTAAACATTTCTACAATCTGCAAGGAAGTCAGAGAAATTGACATCTTAAGTTCGTATCACCATGTGTGAACATATAAAGCTTTTTCTTAAACCATCATGCAACTTTAAAAAGACTTTATTGGTTCACCTGTTGCTGCGCTGTGTAGACCCAGGAGGACCAGAAAAACCAAGATCTTCATTCTGAACTACAGAATCTACAACTTTACTGTCAACGGAGATGTTTTTTATCCAGAGACACACAGACTGCTCCTCTTGTGAGTCACGTTGCTTAACTGAGGGTTGGACAGGTACGCTCACCTGAGCCAATGAGAATTTAGTATGAGATCAGCCACTTAAATCTTTAAACTGATCTAAACAGGTTTTTTACCCATGTTAAGAGGGTTGAGAGGCATGCAGTGTCAGGGCCTGGTGTGTTGTAATGTATTTTTTTTATGTCTACTTCCTGTTTTATTTTGGTGTGTTTTCCCTTGTCTTGTCTAGCTTCCTCCCCTCCTGTTTGCCTCCCTTCCCCTAATGTGTTACACCTGTGCCTTGTTATTATCCAGGGTTTATATGTGGTGTGCTCTTTTCCCTTCTGTGCCAGATCGTTTCTTGTTATTTTCTTGTCAGAGTTCCAGCGTTCATATCAATAGGCTATATCGTGTTAGTGTTATCGACCAGTTTTGCCGTTTGAATCCCGAGTTCTGCCTAGCGATTTTGTACCTCTGCCCTGTATATTGGATTTCCCGGTTTTTGACTTGTGGACCGATTAAACGACTTGAGAACTCTTCATCCCTGTGTCCCTGTCTCTGCATTTGAGTCCACCTGGTCTGTGCCTGATATGCAGGCTTTATGGATTTGTTAGTGCATGGAAGTCCTATTACAAAATATGTTATAATTAGCTGTAATATAACCTTACTACAACATGTTTTGTAGGCTAATGTAATATAAAGTGCAGAGATGTGTTGACTTTCTGGGAGGTCAGAGGTCACTGTCAGCTACAGATCAGCCCTCTGGAGCTTGTGGGGCTGCAGTAATGTGTTATTCTTCTTCTGTTGTTCTGTGTGGATGTTCTGGGGTTGAAAACAGTCCTGATCAAAAGTTTTATTGGTGATAAAATCACCAAGATTTGATTTAGACCCACACTTACGTTTCAAAATAAAATACTTTAAACTTCAGGAGAGATCAAATCTTAATGACTTCAGAGTGAAAACAGCAACTAAAGAGATAAAACCACAGCATGAGGAAGACGATGCAGTTTCTTCATCACTACCATCAGCTCAGCTCAGCTGTGTCCTACAAGCTAGAAGCTTCTGAACTAATATGAAACTGTGTACGCTGAAAACTGCTCCACCAAAGAGAAACTGAACACCTCTGTTGATGTTTGGACATCTGATGCTGTTTTTCATTTTGCTGTTGGCAGATTTATCCTCTGTTTCTATCCTCACTTTTACTTTTTGAAGCATAAAACGTTATAGAATATACTTTTATTTTGAAAAACAAAGCAAAAGGCTAAATATTAGATCTTTTATATAATTAATGTAGTCGGCTGTTTAGGTGTTTGTGGCTCACTGCTGATTGATACCTGAGTTTATCTTTTCAGAGATTTCAGAGGTGTAACAGCGCCCCCCTCTGGAAACTAATTGTAGTAATAAACACAACTATTTTTAGTGAGTGGGAGATTTAACACAAAATAACATCCATTTAAAATCAATTTAGTGTCAGTAAACCCTCACTGCTCGTTGAAACCAACATTATACATTATATTTAAATCAAGTTCTCCATCATATAATAGAGGAGTGTTCTGTTTCCTCCTCTTGTTTTTAATTCAGGATGAAAGTGATCATCCCTGCAGTCATTTGCCTATTAATTAAAACTGCTTAATTTACACTGTAGCTTCTTTGTGTGAATTATAACATTGTGTCTCCTGCTTGTAGAGTGTAAGGAATTATTGTGTGTTTGCATGGTTTGTCTGCAAATTAAATGTTTCTCACAATAGAATAAATAATTAAAACTCATGAACTTTGACTTTTTTGTCTTCAAAAATCCTTAAAGAATCAGAGTGGATTACTTTTTTTGCACCGAAACAGTGCTGTGTGGCTTTATGAAGATCCTAAACTTAGATTCCCACAGTATCACATCAAATGCATGCAGTATATTCCTGTATGTTGTAGTTCAAACTAGCTTCTTATATGCTGATGCTTGTGTCATATATAATAATATATCAGTCAGAGGGACCAAACCATTACTTTTACTGTAATACTTGAACTACATCACTCATAATACTTATTTACTTTTACTGTAGTAGGATTTTTCAAGCAGGACTTTTACTTGTAAGGAAGTATTTCATCACTGAATATCTACTTTTACTTAAGTGAGGATCTGAGTACTTCTTCCACCATTGGCACTCTCATATAACAAAGTGGTGTTTTATAAGATGTCCGTTTCCTCCAATTGTTTTTTTAATTCAGACTGAAAGCTGCAGAATCGGTTATGTGTCTCTCAAACCTAAAAACAGATCATCCCTGCAGTCATTTGCCTATCAAATCTGCTCATTTGACATTGTAGCTTCTTTGTATGAATTATAACAGTGTGTCTCCTGTTTGTAGAGTTAAGGACACATTGTGTGTTTGCTTTGTCTGCAAATTAAATGTTTCTCACAACAGAATAAAGTATGAAAACTCATGAACTTTGATTGTTTTATCTTCAAATTGCATTTTTTGGGACAAATCAGAGTGGATTCATTTTTTGCACAGAAACAAACAGCAGCCACAGTTTTGTGTGTCCTAGATTCACACAGTATCACATGCAATCAAATGCATGGTTTCATTTGTGTGTGACACACAGATCTAGAATGAAGAAAGAGGAAGTAATGGTTGTGATTTCATCTGTCCCAGCGGAGCTTTTGTAACCCTTGTTTGCCATGAACAAGATGAACATCAGCAACACTTGAGTGATGCCAATCTGAAAAGTCATTAATTGTGTGTGCGAATTGTTTTTAATCTATAAGAAGCTGCAGCATTTTAAGAAGAAATAGTCTGAATGGAAATATTACAGGTGAATATCATAAAAACAATTGCATTTTAAAAACATACTTCCTCTCTGAATATGAGGATCATGCATGATTGGAGTGTCTGCTGGGTAATTCATCCTGCTATTATAGGCATTTTATAAGTGAGATTACACGCTTTTGTTCAAGACATTGTTTCTGTTTCTCTTGTCCTCATCTGATCTCTCTTGGCACAGACTGGATTCCACTCCTGAAAGATTGCAGCCTCACATATCAATTTGCATCTCAATAATCTCCATTTTCTGGATCAAAGGAGCCATGATGCACACATAAAAAAAGTCTTAAACACACCCTAACTAACCCTAGTCATGATCAGATTACAGATTACAGGTACAGAAAGACCAAGTATGCAAAGAAGGATAAATAAATAAAGTAATGAAACGTGTCCCCACCTGACGTTTACTCTTGGTGGATTATTGCTTGTCGGAGGGCTCCCTCTACCTGTGGAATTGAAAAACTACATTCGACAGCATGCTGTCAAATTCTTGTATATGTTGTGTTTTCAGTTTTCAAAAGTTTTCAGTTATACATTTTTTTTAGTCGTTTCCTATATTTCCCATTTTAAATATGTATTGTAATGTTTCATGCCGTTTTTTCATATTTTTAATGCATAATGCAAAGCGAAAGTACATTAAATTGCCCTTATGTATAACATGTTTCATAGAAATAAACTTGCCTTTTTTGGTCGTTAAATGTTGTTATGCACCTCAAAAACACTAAAACAAATCCCTTAATCTGATTATCTGTTTGGCAATAACTCAGATTCTGATTGATTAACCATCGATATAAACGCTGCTTTTTTCTGTCTGATACCCGCAGAGAGAAACTCCTGAAAGATCTTTAGGATTAGGATTTAGGATATTTCTGTCGGTATTTTTTCCCCAGCTGCGCTGCCAAACTACATGGAATAGACAAGTTTTGCACACAAAAGTATATCTATGTTATAGCCCAAAGCCAGAAACGATGTTGTGGCTTTTTTTCTGTGTAATGAAACAATTAACTCAGACTGCTAAAAAATGGGCATAGTTAATGTTAAATTGTATATCGTCAATTGCAGCCTATTTGGAGAGTATTTAACTACACCCTTTGCAAGTACATAGGAGTCCAAATCCAAACATAGAAAAGCAGCTTTGCCTCTTCATAATTTGGGATCAAAGTGTGCAAAACAACTTGAGCTTTGACTTCAGATTTCAGGCTATTAATATAAATATATTAATTAATGTTTTGTCGATATATACATTGACATTATGACGTTGAGTAACCTAAATTAGCTCCATATTTAAATGGAGTTTGTGTGAAACGTTCAGCGGCGTTGTGCACACTGCCATTTGTGGCCGACACTGGTATTGCACCCAGGGCTCAGCCAGAGTAATACTACTGCTCACAGGTGTTTTTAATTAATGAATCAATTTAGACAACACAATTAATGAATAATACATAAATAATATGTTGCAAGAAAACAAAAGGGGGAAATAAAATCTGAACTTTCTGAGAAAATATTGCCCCTTTTGTCAGAGATCTTGTACCTGTACACGGTTAGCCTATACGAAAAAGCAGGAGAAGGAAAGGGGAAGTAGGATGGGTTTTTGTATTTTTGTTTTGTTTTTTATTGTGCAGAAAAAGTTGTATACAAAGCGAGTGGACAAAAGGTGCAAACCAACAAAGTAATACAAAGGAAAAAACTAAAATAAGCTATTTTCAAGTGATCACGTATTTGACAAAAACAAGGGGGGCAAGAAGCACAAATGCAAAGTTTAGACTGATGATCAGACACTGGGCAAAACAGAAGGTCTGAAAGATGTGGACAGAAAAACAAAAAATCACATCAAAACTACAAAAAACAAAACCAGCAACAACAAAAATAAATAAACATATAAATAAAGCACAGAACTTATTTACCTTCATTATCATCACTATAATAAATTACATATATCTATCCAGCTGTGTGTGTGTATGTTAATTGATTAATTAATTGATAAAAGTAGTAATCAAGTTGGTAGGTAAGACAATAGTTAAGCCAATTGATGAATTAAGAGTTAATATCCAAGATGAGAATGTTTGATTATTTTTCCTGCTTTGATGTTTCCCAGAGGTTGCAATATGATGTTTCTGGTGTACCATTATATTTTACAAAGGATGAACACTCTCATTCATAATATTCTGGTATGGTGAGTAGTAATTATATTATCTGATATGCAGGTTTTGAATACACCAGACATCACCAAGTCCGTGGTAAGATATATATTGCTTGAGTGTAAGTGCTGATTGAAAGGGTTTATAAGATTTTGGTAGAGTGGATCTGTTCAAGTGCGCGTTAAGCACCAGATTGAAATCCCTTCTTATGATGACACTTGAAATTGTGAATGGAAAAACGTGAGTGAGTCTGTATTTGGGATATATATGGGGGCAGTTACAGTGACAGAAAGCAAAAGAGGCGGATAAGTTATTAAAAAAACAACAACTAAACAACATTTAAAATATATAAATAAATAAGCAAATATTATTAACAATAACAGAATAATAATAATGCTATTATAATATTGCTACTATAGAAGACTTGACTGCTGTAACAGTGTGTGCATGGGTCTTTTTAGAAGTCGATCAGACAGCTGCAGCTGATCGAGTCCTCACCAAGACCAAGAAGGTGGATCATATCACTCCAGTTCTCTCTTCTCTTTACACTGAAAGATGAAATCAGTACAGTCAATTGAAACACAGTTTAGAGTCAAACATATGTCACCAGACAGGCAACAGAAGACTTGTTTCACTCCCCAAGGCAAACACTAATATTTCTAAATGTACAGTATTATATGAAACAATGAAAACATGTAGTTCTTTACCAGTGTTACTGACTAAATTAACACAGAAATCAATAATTAAAAAGCATGTAAGGAAACACCTATGATCATTATATTTGTAGGATGCTATGCACATGTTTATTTGCAGTTTCTGCAGTGTTTTCCTAGACAGACAGGTGACAAATTAAATGAAAACCCAACATTAAGTTCTTAGTAAGGTGTTGGGCCACCACCTGCTGCTAGAACAGCTTTAATGCTCCTTAGTATTGATTCTATTAGTCACTGAACTCTACTGGAGGGATGAACACCATTCTTCCAAAAGATATTTCCTCATTTAGTGTTTTGATGATGGTGTCACATGTTTAATAGAAGACAATCTGCATTTAACAGCAGACGCAGCACAGGAATGAAGCAGGAATGAAGCAGGAATGAAGCAGGAATGCAGGTAAACACAGTAAATGATGAGTAAAGATGAAACAACAGGTTCAATTATTTCAATCTCACTATTAAATTAAAGAAGACCTCTGTCCTAAATCAGAAGCAAATGCAGCACCTACACTTTTACAGTACTTTTACTGTGTAATGTGTATGTATACATGTGCTATTACTGTAGTAGTTAATAGTTTTAATTTAGATAAAAGTTTGAATACTTCTTCTTCCACTTCCAATACCAACATGAGTTTGAGAAAGAATAAAAATAAAGCAAGACAGTGTTTGTCTGAGGTCCCAAAATCAATAAGTCTAAACTGTGTTTTCACCTTTAAAATACAACAGTTTGGGAGACTGTTTAATGTTTAGTTCAGTAAATTAAGATGATACAATGAAGCACTTACTGTCATCATCTAGTATCTTGAACTCCATCTGATAATGATCATGAAGTGTCTGAAGCTGCAAAAAGAAAAATGATTTGATTTGAGATAGTTTTATCATGAGAGACAAAACTGGACATGAGTGACCAATGACTAACGTCTGACTTTCTGTAAAGTTGTTCAGATATCAAACATTTAATATGTAAAATACTTACTGTTGGCAGATTGAAACCCTGAAAAACAAAAAACATTGTCACAAAATTATTATTCATTCAGAATTAATGAAAGAAAGAAAAAAGCACTATCTGCTGCTGGGGCTCAGCCCAGAGCACCCAAGCAAAGGCTGTATTTTTTTGGATGGTTCACATGTGCAGAATTTACTTTTACTGCATTGCATGACTACGGCAAACATTAGTAGTAGTTGTATTTTGGTTTTTATTAACAATTTTCCAAAAAGAATGCACATATAAATAAAGAAATTACGATAAGGTCTTAAATCAAAAAGAAAACAAAAAATATATTACATTAATTGTTAATTATATTTCACTCAGTAAAACTAACTGAACTGAAATGTCTTCACTCTTAATCACAGTTGATATAAATTCACTCAGATTCATTCAGCAGCTGGTTCAAGTCACCGGTCAGAAAAAGTGACTCCAACCAGATTTTAAAAAAGAAAAAAAAAAGATTCAGGGTTCAGAGCACCGATTTTTTTTGTATTAGCTCTTCACCTGACCCTCGATATCAATTTTATAAGATATGCTAACTAATTGTTTGTCAAATATTCACAAGTTATGGACTTTGTATCAACAAAAGTAAAATATATGATGTTGTAACAACATTAAAAGTTGCAGTGTGTAGGATTTACTGCCATATAGTGGTGAGGTTGAACACTTAAAAACTTCTCCCTTTGCCATTCCCTTCAAAGGATATAGGAGGACGGATGGTCACTATGAAATTCATAAAAATGTGAAAGGCCAGTGTTTAGTTTGTCCATTCTGGGCTACTGTAGAGACATGACGGTGGAACATGGGGTCAACAATGGAAGGGACCCTGCTCCCTATGTAGCAATAAAGGGCTCATTCTAAAGTGATGAAAAGAGGATTCTGAGTTTCATGTGATTATGTACTCATTAAAACATACTTGTGAAAATTATATTTCCATTTATTCCATTCCAAACACACTGCACCTTTAACTACAAAACAATACCACAGACATGTATATTAAATCCATCTGTTGAGTAAAAAAAGATGAGTAAAAACGTCTTTTGTCTCTCACCATTATTGTTCTTTTTCCAGAAGAAGTATCCAGTGATGCCGACTACCAGGAGCAGCAGTACAATAACACCTCCGATAACAGCACCAACAGGGAAACCTGAAGAACCAGAACAGAACGTTCAACTTATTTATCTCACTCTTTCATCACTTAATGGATCAGATTTTATTCATGAACACAACTTTAGTCATTTAAGATTCCAAAAGGAAGTCACAAGAAGAAGACACACATGTTGATGCCGAGTGTGTTTTAGTGAACAATCAGTGTTGGGAATTTAAAAAAGTTTTACAGTAATCTCATTAGTTTGAACAGAAACATAGATGTGCAAAACATTACGGTTTGAATTTTAGTATTTATATTACAATACTGACCTGATGAAGACTGTGTTACAGTGTTAACATAATTATGCTTTGACAGGCTTAATTGAAACTTGTGTAAATATCTAATTAATAACGGTGCCTTCAACTGCTGTAAGAGCACTTGTGTGAGGAGAAAACAGAAATAAAGAAGTAGATATTAGAGGAGGCTTGATGCTCCGACATGTGGAAATATCCTTCATTTGAAAAAATAAAACAGATTAAAAACTCCTCATGAATTCTTCTGACATCCAAAGAGACAAATAAAATCAAGATGACTAAGAAAACAGAGACAAACAACTAAAGAAAACACTGAAAGAGACAAACAACCCGATCAGTCACAAATAAGACAAACAATTAAAATCAGAGGAAACTAAACTAAATGTGTTTCTCACCTTCATCTCTTCCATTACCAGTCTTGCAGTTTGTCTGAATCGCTGTTTTATCCAGTTTGGTGATGATGTCGTCCTTCACACCAGAGAGATGAAACACACATTCGTACCTCCTCCAGTCTTCAGGTGTGACTGATGAAAGGTTCAGGTCAACACTCATCTGGAAGGATCCATCATGGTTGGGGAGGATCTCTCCAAGTTCCACGTTCTCATGAAGCTCCTCTCCATCTTTCCTCCAGAATATCTCGGCTGTGTCAGGGTAGAAACCTGTAGCGAAGCAGCTGACTGGAGAGGAGGGAGTCTTCTGGAGGAGAGACACTGAGGGAAACTCTGGAGAGTAAAGACAAAGACAGTTTATAGTTTATTTATTATTATTTACAGGATATTATTATTGTTGTTGTTGTTTGGTGTAATGTATTTAAATGCATTAGTAACACTATGACATGCAAATGAACCTCATTGAAGTCTGGTTTAGAAACAGAGGGAGGGACAGAGGAGAAGAAAAAGACAGTTGAGGAGAGGTGAGGTGTTGAGGAGGGAGAGACAATCTATTAGTGTTCATATAATGAAGTTTGTTTTATTTCAGTCAGTATGAGATATTTCTGGGTAAATGAATTTTGGTTATTGGTTGAATTTGTTTTTCAGACATCAGAGTTATAATAAAAACACAACATGTCAACATAGTTGTTATACTGGATCTCAGTTAGACAACCTGGGGCCCCCAACTAACAGGGCCCCAAACAGCTTTAGATTTATTATGATGTTTAGATATGAAAGATATTGAATCATGTTACTATTGTAACTCATTGAGCCGACAGAATTGTGAGAAAGACAGAAAATGGAGAAAAAGAGAGGTGATAAATATGTGAAAGAATAACAGAAAATGTGGTAAAGGAGGAGGGAGGTAGAGAGATGAAGAGAGGTGAGAGAGAAAATGAAAGAGAAATGTGTGAAAACTGAGACTCAGCAGGTCTCTGTGTGTTGGTTCATATTTATTGTAATGTTACTGTAAGGTAGAAACAGAGGAGGCATATTAACATTGTTGTGTTCATGAAACTACATCAGGTCATATGACTCTACCTGTTCTCATCAGAGAGCTCCTCCCATAGTTCAGATACTTCTTCAGCAAGTCAGGTAACTCCTGGGAGAGGACGTACTTATAATATGCTAGCTGTGCTTTGTCATTGTTCCAATTGTTTTTGGTGATAACAGCCTGTTGTTTTGGAGCGATCCATGTATTTGTCTTCACATCCCACCATAGGAAGTCTTCTCCATCGTAACCAACCTGTCTTAATCCATTAACCTCTCCAGTCTCATCGTCCCATTCACAGCCAACCATCCACTGGAGAATATGTGCACCTGAGAGAGAGACAGATACACAGACTGCAGTAAACCAGAGTGAGATCTCAGCACAGTCAGCTGTCATCAGCTGATATCACATCTTCACCACAGAGACACACTGATCCACACACACCAAAACACAACATCTACACCTTCTGCTGTTATTGGCTGGATGGAAACCACTCACAGCTAAATTTCAACTGGAACGTCCCCTGACCAGTGATGGGAATAACGGCGTTATAATATGAACGGCGTTACTAACAGCGTTACTTTTTTTCAGTAACAAGTAATCAAATTAATTACTGTTACAACGCTATTAGCGTTACTGCCCCCCAAAAATGCAGCGTTACTTCTTCAGACCTCTCTGAAGCGGTTTTCACCCGAACAGGCGCTTCTCTTTGTCTCTCTGTCTCCCTGCCAAAGAGTGGTTGCACTTAGAAGCAAAACCAAAGACAGAGTAGGATGCAAATGAGACACAATCTCCCAGAGTCTGGATCGAGCGAGCAAGAGTGCGCTGTAGAGAGTGACTGCGGGTATATGTGTGACTATCAATGCAGCACGTGTGAGAACAAAACGTCCTGATAGCTTTTTTGAGGAATAAAATTCAATCGCTGCACATCTGCTACATGTACATGTAATTATATTATTTACTTCTTTTAAGTACATTTCTTAAGCACAATTTAATTTTGAACGTGTTTTGGGATAGTTGTTGTTGATTGGGGCAGCCAAGTAATTTGACGTATTTGAACAATTTTTAAAAAAAGTAACGTAATAGTTACTTTTCCTGGTAATTAATTACTTTGACATTGATGTAACTCAGTTACTAGCTCAACTACTTTTTTGATGACGTAAAGAGTTACTATAATTAATTACTTTTTCAAAGTAACGTGCCCAACACTGCCCCTGACACATTTTGAAAACGTTTACTGAGGTTAGAAATCAAGTGAGAAGTTAGTGAATTATCCATTGACTTGTATAGAGACGGAAGTCCTTTTGACACCAAAACGGTCGCCCCCTGGTGGCCTTTTGATAGAATGCAGTTTTAAGTTACTTCCGTGTTGGCATCATTTCAGAGGACTGTAACTCCTTGTCACTACCCGATGTGAGTCACACATGCGCAGTAGCGTCCGGCATCGTCCGCCATCTTTGACAGTTATGTACGGCAACTCCACTTGGAAAAAACACATTATTCACCCGACTCAATCGCAATTCGTGAGAAATATGAACTTTTGAGTGCTTATTACATCTCTAAGGTTATAGTTTATCTTGTATTTTAAATATTGTTTTGTCAGCTGCAGCACTGTGAGAAGAGTTATTTCTGTGTTTCCTCATGTTTATGTGTATAATGTTAATCTAACAGCAGCAGTAGTGTTGTGTAGTAACTGCAGGGCTCGAGCAGAGGGAGTGTAGAGCTGTCAGTCATTAAAAACGTGACCCAAGGAAAGTTTGTGTATCTATGTATTTTTCACATTAACACTCATATATATACAGTCTAAGTAAAAAGAAAAAAGTCCCAGTCACATCAGCCGCTAACTCAGATCAGGATATATCAATAAAGTTTATATTAAAAAAAACTAATGAACACTGCGCATGCACGAATCCCATTGGCCGCTTGATCGGACTCACATTGGGTAGCGACATTGCGCATGCGCGAAAAACGCGCTTGTGTATTAATACTTCCCCGGTTACATACAGATGTACAAACTTGTGTTGAACTTCTTTTGTTTCTATACTTTGTGCGGACTCGCATCCAACTGCTGAAACGTGTATGAAATACATCTATCCAACATATAACAGTAGTTTGTCCAAGTGGAGTTGCCATAAGTAGCTGTCAAAGACTTCCACTGAAGGAGACATTTATCAGGATTAGTCGTGTATGTGTGTGTGTGTGTGTGTGTGTCTGTGTGTGTGTGTGTGTCTGTGTGTGTGTGTGTGTGTGTGTGTGTGTGTGTTTATGTGTGTGTGTGTGTGTGTGTGTGTGTGTAATAAGTAATTAATTAATTGATAAAAGTAGTAATCAAGTTGGTAGGTAAGACAATAGTTGAGGCGATTGATGAATCGATGTGTGTGTGTGTGTGTGTGTGTGTGTGTGTGTGTGTGTGTGTGTGTGTGTGTGTGTGTGTGTGTGTGTGTGTGTGTGTGTGTGTGTGTGTGTGTGTGATGATGAAAGCATGAACAACATTTTATCAGTAACAATGAAACATAAACAAACCTCCACTGTGGTTGAAACGATGCTTTAAAGTTTCAATGTAGCCTTTGAAGAGCTGCTGGTTATCCACAGTTCTGGTAGTGTGCCACTCCCAGAACTGTGGATTATCTTCTGTGACTCTGTTCATCCAGTCCTGTTTGGGTTCTAGTCTCCTGGTGTTGCTGTCATAGTGAACTATCTGAACATCATCAACCATCCCAACCAGCACAAACTCTGGGAAGTTTGGGACTTGAAAGGACCCAGTGAAGAAATTCTTCAGAGAGTGAATCACTGTAAGAAAAAGTTCATGTCATGATTTCAGTTTTCTGAATTACAGTTTTATAAATAACTTTTACATCACATAAAATAATTTTCTGTGCATAGAATCAGAAGAAGCTACAGTACATCCTCCTGATAATCTCTGTTGTATCAATCATTAATTAATTCAATTAATGCAAAAATGTTGTTCCATATATATATACATATATATATATTAATGATGATTCTGTCTTGAACAACACATATAGTCTGAAATAAAATATTAAACCAGTCTATTATTGCCCATTAGTGCATTTTTAATTAAACAACTCAATTTAACAACTATTTGATCATCAAATTACAGATTAAGACATGAAAATGGGTGCTATGAAAGCATTTTCTCTCTCTCTCTCTCTCTCTCTCTCTCTCTCTCTCTCTCTCTCTCTCTCTCTCTCTCTCTCTCTCTCTCTCTCTCTCTCTCTCTCTCTCTCTCTCTCTCTCTCTCTCTCCCTGGGAATAAATTACTATTTGTTTGTTTAACTAGATGGTCAGAATTATCTCAGCCCTGCCTTCTGCTTTGTAGCCATTCAAGTTCAACACATGTTTGCAGCGCTCCAAGGCAGTGACAGAAAGGCACTTTTAATCTGCTGAAGGTTCATTGCATACTTTCCATTCAATTTGTCCATTCATTTTCACAATATTAGCCAGAAGTCATCCACTACCCCAATATTATCAAACTGTCATAGTTAACAACAAAATGAACTGTGTTCAGTAAAGAAAATTAAATCACTGATTAGCTTTCAACATGTGTGCTAGAAAGTAAGGACATTTAAACAAGTGAAGAAAGTCTAATATCAGTCACATGACTGGCTAACTTGTCAATCCATTGCCATCCAGTGGTCAATTATGGGTTCTATGAAAGAAAACAATCTTTAAGATTTAGGGGAAAAAATGTTTAAGATTGAGATACAGAGATTTCACATCATACAGTTGTTTGTGTTTGCAAATGTGTGCTACCACTTCATTTGTAGCTTGAAAGGCTAAGGAGCAGAAGGAAGGACTGGAGATCATTCTAACCATCAAGTTAAACAAACAAATAAATACAGAGAAAGAGAGAGTGTAGGAGGTTTGTTTGTGTGTGCTCAGGTCTTTAAGAAAATATTTAAAGGATACACTAGTAAGACTAAGTGCAATGAAAGCGTGACACTTCATATCCAATAAAGGAAACTTAAATAAAGTGATATTAGTATATTATAACGTTATCAGTTCCAGTTATTACATTTGTAAAGGTCAATAACATAATTACCAACCAATAAAGTAATAACTCATTACGTTTTTGGCAAAAAGTTATTACGTTATTAGCTTATTGCATGGCAAAACGGGCAAAATGATGACGTTATCGGCCGTTATTACGTTATTTGCTGCTATAAGTGTGTTTAGTTGTATTTCAGTTATATGTTCACTGTTTTCTTTATTTATAGTGTGTTGGACTATTTTGTCCAGAACGCGCTCGGACCGAGTCGATCTGAAAGTCCTGATAAACTTAGATAAGATTAATGAACGCGTTGCTCAGACTGGATTTAAAGTGAGTTTCTGACTTTTTAAACATTTTTACAATCTGCAAGGAAGTCAGGGAACTATGCATATTAGGCAATGTTATGAAAGAAATCTTAAGTTCGTATCACCATGTGTAAAGATAAAGCCTTTTATTAAACCATTAACCGACTCAAAAACTACATAAACTCACCTGCTGCTGCGCTGTGTAGACCCAGGAGCACCAGAAAAACCAAGATCTTCATTCTGAACTGCATAATCTACAACTTTATTGTCAACGGAGATGTTTTTTATCCAGAGACATACGGACTGCTCCTCTTATGAGTCACACTGCTTAACTGAGGGTTGGACAGGTAAATACGCTCACCTGAGCCAATGAGAATTTAGTATCACTTAAATCTGGGTTAAACTGATCTAAACAGGTTATTAAACGAAAGTGAAAGTAACATTTACCTGTTTTAGCCAATGTTGTAGAGGGTGGAGAGGCATTTCAGGCTTAATTTGGGGTTTCCTGTAATATAACACGCATTGGCGGCTGGCCAATAGATATATAAAATATAAATCATAACTTTCGGAGTGGTTGGGGCGACAGAAAAATTCAGATCAGAGCTGGATTAAATAAATGGACTACACTAGGCAGACTGTATTTTTTGGGCCCCCCTCCGATGATGTTATTTACGAATTGAAATCTGAAACTTACCAAAGTTACTAATAAGAAGTTATAATAAGAACCATCCCAAAACAATTACATTACATAAACGGCTGGATACCAGTGCTCTGTGAAATAGTAATTATTTAATGCCAATATTAATAACTTGAGGCATTCGTTTATGTCAATTGTTTTTTGGATGGTTATTGAAACTGAGTTAATAGGCTATATGCACCGCTCCACTACTTCCTGAACTCAATACAGCTCCTTTATTTTCCTATCTTACATTATTGGACAAACTGATTAATCCAGGTGTGTCTGACCATTGTTGCTGTCACTAGTGAGGTCAGACTCACCTGGATTAATCAGGTTGTCCAATAATGAAAGACAGGAAATAAAGGAGCTGTATTGAATTCAGGAAGTAGTGGAGCTGTGCATAAAGTTCATAAAGCACAGCCCCACCTAGAATATTTTTCACCAGCCACCACTGATAACATGTATAATGTTTTGTAGGTTGACGTGTCTGTTCTGCCTTGTTCCTTGGTTCTGTGACTTTTTATGACATCCTGGGAAATCCTGTGACACTCGAACAGATGTTTACTTAGGTTAAAGTTAAAGATAGTCATGGATGATGGGCCAGAGGCTGTTTTTCAAGAATCTACTTATCAAAATACACTTCATGGTTAATGTAATATAAAGTGCAGAGATGTGTTGACTTTGTGGGAGGTCAGAGGTCACTGTCAGCTACAGATCAGCACTGTGGAGCTTGTGGGGCTGCAGTAATGTGTTATTCTTCTTCTGCTGTTCTGTGTGGATGTTCTGGGGTTGAAAACAGTCCTGATCAAAAATATCAACATCAAACAATGTGGTTTTATTGGTGTTACAGCGACTAAATGTGGTTAATGTTTCCCTCTAGAGGTTCAAAACTCCAGTCAATGTGCAGCAGTAGTGTCTGTAATCCATTAAAAAGAGATTTATTTAAAACAAATCAGTGTGTGCAGCGATACCATGTTGTTATATAATTAGATGTATGAAAGCCGTTTAAACAGCCTGTCCTCTGAGCTGTTGATGGGAAACCACCTGAGGACATCTGACTCTATAAAATAAAATAATAAAAACATTATAATCATGAATTACTCTGGTCATATTTATTCATTAAATTAGGAGAAATTAAGTAAAATAAAATCCATTGAAAATGTGTTTAGTGTTACTGAACAGTGTCACTGCCTCCTGAAACAAAATAAAACCTTTAACAAACCTGAACTCCTGAAAATACCTTAAACTGTGAAGCTCAAATAAACAGACAAGTCTTCACTGGGTTTCCAGAGGCTTTTTATTCATTTATAAAACACTTATCTGTACAATTTGTAAACAAAATGAGATGTTACACTCTCATTTACACCAATATCTTCAATAATAATAATGACAGAATAGGTACCAAAGAAAAATGACAAATAAATAAAAAAGATTAGAGAGACATGATCATAAAAATAGTTTTCAGCTTTAATAATTTACTATCTACACATAATATTTGGTGTAAAAGTGAAGAACAACATCCAGCTCCCTGTGTTAAACTGTACAATGAAAACAAAAAGAAGCTGACTGTAAAGTTAACACCACTGTAAACATCTGTACAGATTCAACATCATTTACACACCATCAGAGAGATTTGACCTGCTGCACAATGACATGACACATTGGCCTCCAACAAGAACTGTGTTCGACCAAAGTCTGCTTCAGTTGAGCCAAATATTCATAGCTGAGTATAAATTCAAACACCAGATTCTGTTTATGGACATTAACGAACAAACATGATGTGACTCTGAGCTCTTTCTTGTTTCTCTGCTAATGTTTTTGGTCCCTGGAAGCTGCTGCAGTGACAAAATAAAACACCTACAAAACATCTGCAGAAACAGCCGGACAGCTGCATCACTTCTCTCCAGATGTGTTTAACTCACACAGTGAAGGAAAGTGATGCTTCTAGCTACGACTGTCACACACGTAACAGAAAACAAACTGCGTTTAACAGCAGTCGCAGCAGGAATGAAGCAGGAATGGGAAAAAAAGAAAAATAATATGTCCAGTAATTTACTGGAGTTCATCTTCCTCTTTTGATCTTGGCTGGTTTCCTGTTAAGACGATAAACCGACAAACAAGGTGTAATATTGAATCTGTTAGTGCATGTAATGAAGTCTGTTTAATTGCATTCAAAAAAAGATATTATTTAGGTTATAAGTTAAATTGTTTTTTCACACATTAAAGTTAGGTCAGCATTTTTCTGTAGTTTTATTTGATCTCACACTGAAAAATGCTTCATAACACTGACTTCTTAAATCTAAAACATTTGGTAGCTGGTGGACTTTATCATCAGGCAAGTTAGGCAACTAAAAGGGTCCCAAACAGCTTTAGATGTATTATGATGTTTAGATATGAAAGATATTGAATTATGTTACTTTTCTAACTCATTAAACACAACAACCTGACACATAAAATGTTACTGGTTACTTTGTGGATTCAGATTTTACTCACAAAACAAAACAATTAAAATATGATGCATTATTATTCATTAAGCTACCCAGAATTAAACACTTCAAATTAAAGTAACTTTAAGTGTGTTAATAATACCTCTCTCTGTTTAACTCTTCACTTATACACGTTGAATGAAAAACTTTTACAGTACTTTTATATTACTTGTGTAATATAAATACATTTCTAATAGTTTTACTTCAGATAAAAGTTTTGAGTACATCTACCACTGCCCCTACCAACATGAGTTTGAGAAACGATAAAAATAAAGTCAGCGTTTGTCTGAGGCCCCAAAATCACTGAATCCACCCTGATCACAAGTTCATGTCTAAACTGTGTTTTCACCTTTAAAAAACTGTTTGAGAGAGTTTTAGTCGTATCATATATATATTTGGTTCAATCAGCTAATTTGACATAATGAAGTACTTACCATCAGGAACTGGAACTTCAGTGGATGATGATGATGATGATGTTGATGATGATGATGCATCTGAAGCTGCAAAAATAAAAAAATATTTGATTTGATTTGAAGAGTTTTATCATGGGAGTTTAACATCTCTCAGTATTTTTCAAATATCTTTATTCAATGTTTGTCATGTCTTGTCTTCCTTTTCAGGTCACTTCACTTCCTGCCCAGCTCTAATGTGGAGCACCTGTGTCTCATTGTCTCCCCTGTCTGCATGTATAAAAACCCTGCGTCTCCCCGTTCTCCTTTTCCAGAATGTCTTGTCTACCTTTAATGAGCGCACACTGCCTGATTCTTGCTGAGTTGTGCATTTGAGTCCTCTGGTTTTTTTTCTCATAATGTTGTAAAGTAATATCCAAATAATACAACACAAAGCAGTTAAAACTATCAAACATTTCATATTTAAAATACTTACTGTTGGCAGGTTGAAATCCTGAAATTAAAACAAATTGTCACAGTTATTAATTCAGAATTTATGAAAGAACACAAAGAGAAAAACAGCACTATCTGTTAGTAACTAATTGTTAGGGATGTCCGATATTATCGGCCCTCCGATATTATCAGCCGATATTCACTTATAAATGACGTATAACAACAACAACACGCTAGACTCGTGGGTTTCTAACCGTGGCTAACAAGTTCATAGCGTGCACTGCCATGTACACGAACACAGAAAACAGAAACAAGGTTTACCTCCTCGTTGTTTTCTCTGTTATGTTTTCGGTGAGTCGCCTCTGTGACGTCACCGCAGAGTCCGGTGGGTCCTATCTGGGTCTTACTCTGCTGGAGACACAACAGCTGAGAGGACCAAGTGAGAGGACGTTCCTGTAAAAGGTCCCGCCTCCAGAAACGGGGTTTATGTATGCGGTTTGGAACTATTTCCAAGTGTGTCCTACGGATAGTAAATTTGTAATTTGCAATTATTGCAAAGCAGCATAATAAATATGGCAGTGCCATATTGGCACTTTTTTCCATAACTTAAATTGAAGTTGTTCTCTTATTTTGCACAGACAGTGTTTACATGTGGAAAGCCATGTTGCATTTAAGTTTGCATCCAGTGGGGCCTCACAATAAAATTAGGCTTAATATGTTAATTCAAAAATAGGAGATATGTTATGTTGTTACCTAATAGTTTTGGTGTAAAAAGCCTGAAAATATCGGTATCGGGTGATATCAGTATCGGAAATTAAGAGTTAGGGAATATCGGAATATCGGATATCGGTAGAAAAGTCAATATCGAGCATCCCTACTTATTGTTTGTCAAATATTTACACTATATGGTCTTCGTATCATCAGAAGTAAAATATATGATGTTATAAAAACATTAACACCAAAACACAGACATGTATATTAAATACATTTGTGAAGTAAAAAAAGTTGAGTAAAAGAAAAAAAGTTCTCTCTCACCATCCTTTCCCTTCTTGTTCTTTTTCCAGAGGAAGAATCCAACGATGCCGACTACCAGGAGCAGCAGTACAACAACACCTCCGATAACAGCACCAAGAGGGAACCCTGAAGAACCAAAACAGAACATTTAACTTAGTTTATCTCACTCTTTCATCACTTAATGGATCAGATTTTATTTATTAACACAACTTTAGTCATTAAGATGACAAACATGCTGATGCTGAGTGTGTTTTAGTGAACAATCAGTGTTGGGAGTTAAAACCACAAAGTTTTACAGTAATCTCATTAGTTTGAACAGAAACACAGATGGGGAAAACATTACTGTTTGTATTTTAGTATTTATATTACAATACTGACCTGATGAAAACTGTGTTACAGTGTTGATCATAATTATGCTTTGACAGGCTAAATTTAAACTTGTGTAAATATCTAATAAATAACGATGCCTTCAACTGCTGTAAGAGCACTTGTGTGAGGGGAAAACAGAAATAAAGAAGTAGATGTTAGAGGAGGCTTGATGCTCTGACATGTGGAAATATCCTTCATTTGGAAAAAATAAAACAGATTAAAAACTCGTCATGAATTCTTCTGACGTCCAAAGAGACAAATAAAATCTAAATGACTAAGAAAACAGAGACAAACAACTAAAGAAAAACTGAAGGACACAAACAACCCGATCAATCACAAGAAAATTCAAATCTGATGAAAGTAAACTAAATGTGTTTCTCACCTCCATCACTTCCATCACCAGGTTTGCTCCAGTTTGTCTGAATTGCTGTTTTATCCAGTTTGGTGATGATATCGTCCTTCCCACCAGAGAGATGAAACACACATTCGTACCTCCTCCAGTCTTCAGGTGTGACTGATGAAAGGTCCAGGTCAACATTCATCTGGAAGGATCCATCGTGGTTGGGGAAGATCTCTCCAAGTTCCACGTCCTCATGAAGCTCCTCTCCATCTTTCCTCCAGAACATCATGACTCTGTCAGGGTAGAAACCTGTAGCGAAGCAGCTGACTGGAGAGGAGAGAGTCTTCTGGAGGAGAGACACTGAGGGAAGCTCTGGAGAGTAAAGACAAAGACAGTTTATAGTTTCTTTATTATTATTTACAATATATTATTATTGTTGTTGTTTGGTGTAATGTATTTAAATGCATTAGTAACACTATGACATGCAAATAAACCTCTTTGAAGTCTGGTTTAGAAACAGAGGGAGGGACAGAGGAGAAGAAAAAGACAGTTGAAGAGAGGTGAGGGGTTGAGGAGGGAGAGACAATCTATTAGTGTTCATATAATGAAGTTTGTTTCATTTCATTCAGTGTGAGATATTTCTTGGTAAATGAATTTTGGTTATTGGTTGAATTTGTTTGTCAGACATCAGAGTTATAATAAAAAACACAACATGTCAAAATGTATCTGTAGTTATACTGGATCTCACACTGAGAAATGCTTCATTAGACTGACTTATTAAATCTAAAACATTTGGTACCTGGTGGACTTTAACATCAGGCAAGTTAGGCAACTTCCTGGGCCCCCCAACTAACAGGGCCACAAACAGCTTTAGTTATTATGATGTTTAGATATGAAAAATATTGAATCATGTTACTACTCTAACTCATTGAACCGACAGAATTGAGAAAAAGATATGTGAAAGAATGACAGAGAGAAAATATGGTAAAGGAGGAGAGAGGCAGAGAGATGAAGAGAAGTGAGAGAGAAAATGAAAGAGAAATGTGTGTAAACTGAGACTCAGCAGGTCTCTGTGTGTTGGTTAATATTTATTGTAATGTTACTGTAAGGTAGAAACAGAGGAGGCATATTAACATTGTTGTGTTCATGAAACTACATCAGGTCATGTGATTCTACCTGTTCTCATCAGAGAGCTCCTCCCATAGTTCAGATACTTCTTTAGGTAGTCAGGACACTCTTGGGTGAGGATGTACTTATAATATACCAACTTTTCTTTGTCATTGTTCCAACTGTTTTTGGTGATGACAGCCTGTTGTTTTAGAGCGATCCATGAATTTGTCTTCACATCCCACGATAGGAAGTCTTCTCCATCATAACCAACCTGTCTGAATCTATGAACATCTCCAGTCTCATCGTCCCATTCACAGCCACCCATCCACTGGAGAATATGGATACCTGAGAGAGAGACAGAGACACAGACTGCAGTAAACCAGAGTGAGATCTCAGCATTTTATCAGTAACAATGAAACATAAACAAACCTCCAGTATGGTTGAAGCGATGCTTTAAACTTTCAATGTAGCCTTTGAATATCTGCTGGATATCCAAACATCTGGCAGAGTGGCTCTTCCAGAAATGTGGATCATCATCTGTGACTCTGTTCATCCAGTCCTGTTTGGGTACTTGTCTCCTGGTGTTGCTGTCATAGTGATATATCTGAACATCATTGAGCATCCCAACCAGCACAAACTCTGGGAAGTTTGGGACTTGAGAGGACGCAGTGAAGAAATTCTTCAGAGAGTGAGTCACTGTCAGAAAAAGTTCATGTCATCATTTCAGTTTTCTGAATTATAGTTTTATTAATAACTTTTACATTGAGTAAAATAATTTTCTCTGCACAGAATCAGAAGAAGCTACAGTACATCCTCCTGATAATCTCTGTTGTATCAATCATTAATTAATTAAATTGATGTAAAAATGTTGCTCCAGATATATTAATGATGATTCTGTCTTGAACAACACATATAGTCTGAAATAAAATATTAAACCAGTCTATTATTGCACATTAGTGCATTTTCACTTAAACAACTCAATTTAACTATTTGATCACCAAATTACAGATTAAGACATGAAAATGTGCGCTATGAAAGCATTTTTTTAATCTCTCACGCTCTCTCTCTGGGAATAAATTAATAGTTGTTTAACTTGATGGTTGAATTATCTCCAGCCCTGCCTTCTTCTCTGTAGCCATTCAAGTTCAACACGTTTGCAGCGCTCCAAGGCAGTGACAGAAAGGTGTTAAACAACAAAACAGGGTGTCTAGCTCGGGGGCACTATGACAGCATTTTCCTCTCTTTAATGAACTGTGTTCTAATTAATAAATAGAGAGAAAGAGAGAGTGTAAGGGGTTTGTTTGTGTGTGCTCAGGTCTTTAAAAAATTTTTAAAGGACACACAAGTAAGACTAAGTGCAATGAAAGCGTGACACTTCATATCCAATAAATGAAACTTAAAGTGATATTAGTATATTATTACGTTATCACCTCCAGTTATTACATTTGTAAAGGATTTTTTTTTTACCGGGCCAATAACATAATAACCAACCAATAACGTAATAACTCATTGCTTTATTGGTTCAGGACTTTTATTACGTTATTGGCTTATTACATTACAAAACGGGCAAATAATGACGTTATCGGCCGTTAATACGTAATTGGCTGCTAAAAGTGAATTTTGTTGTATTTTAGTTATATGTTCACTGTTTTCTTTATTTATAGTGTTTTGGACTATTTTGCTGCGTCATTTTGTCCAGAACGCGCTCGGACGGAGTCGATCTAAAAGTCCTAATTAATTTAGATAAGATTAATGAACGCGTTGCTCAGTCTGGATTTAAAGTGAACTTTAACATAATGAGTTTGTGACTTTTTAAAATCTAATACAATCTGCAAAGAAGTCAGGGAACTTCACATCAAATATTATGAAAGAAACCTTAAGTTCGTATCACCATGTAAACAACGCTTCTTATTAAACCATCAACCGACTCAAAAAACTATATTAACTCACCTGCTGCTGCGATGTGTAGACCCAGGAGGACCAGAAAAACCAAGATCTTCATTCTGAACTGCAGAATCTACAACTTTACTGTCAACGGAGATGTTTTTTTATCCAGAGACACACAGACTGCTCCTCTTGAGTCACACTGCTTAACTGAGGGTTGGACAGGTGAATATGCTCACCTGAGCCAATGAGAATTTAGTATGAGACCAACGTCACTTAAATCTGGGTTAAACTGATCTAAACAGGTTATAAACGAAATAAAATACTTTAAACATCAGGACAGATCAAATCGTCATGACTTCAGAGTGAAAACAGCAACCAAAGAAATAAAACCACAACATGAGGAAGACGAGGCAGTTTCTTCATCACTACCATCAGCTCAGCTCAGCTGTATCCTACAAGCTAGAAGCTTCTGAACTAATGTGAAACTGTGTACGCTGAAAACTGCTCCACCAAAGAGGAACTGAACTGACACCTGATGCTGTTTTTCATTTTTCTGTTGGCAGATTTATCCTCTGTTTCTATCCTCACTTTTACTTTTTGAAGCATAACACGTTATAGAATATACTTTTATTTTGAAAAACTCACTTCTTCATCTTTGTTTCATGTTAACACAAACAAAGCAAGAATCTAAATATTAGATATTTTATATAATTAATGTAGTCGGCTGTTTATTAGTGTTTGTGACTCACTGCTGATTGATACCTGAGTTTATCTGTACAGAAATGTCAGAGGTGTGACAGCGCCTCCCTCTGGACATTTTATATATATCTTCCTCTGAGCTGCTGATGGGAAACCACCTGATGTCGCCTGACTTTCTGTGAGGTCATCAAATTGTTGTTATAATACAGGACTCTGGTCACATGTGGAGAAATTAAAGATCTCCTACACACACGTTTCAAGACATAAAAAACACTACTAATAATATTAATTAATGTCTGATGTGTTTTTTCCACTTCATGTGTCAAACTCTGCACATTCATCCAGTGTCACAACATAAACATCAACCCTGTACTTATGGAGGCTGTTAGGCCCTTTTCCCCTTTAATACATCCATTATCATGTCTGCACAGAAACCTGACTCACTAAATAATCTCACACATCTGTGGTGATTAGAAGTGTTTCTCAACATTCAGTAATTACTGTGTGAAGCTTTCACTGTGAGGTTTTAAAGAGCTTTATATTTCTGTCACAAGCTTCATTCTGGAAATAAGACAAAGGTGGTGAGTCAGACTGTTTTAGTTCACTCTGCTGCAGGACTGGACTAAACCATGTGTCCCTTTAAACAGGAGGTGACCCCTGAGATACTCTATTATTGTTTTAGATACAAGAAATAATCTGTTAAACTAATTATTCAGTCAATAAAAGTTTACTCATAATGCTGATGCTAAATGTCTGAATTGCAAATAAAGAAGAAACTTTTTGAGAGTCTTCCTCATGTTAAGGTACTTAGTTCAACTATTCCCCTCACTATTAGGCCCCAACATACATCGTTCTGCACAATAAAGCTCAAACAACTAAGTGAAGTAATAAGGACTAATTTTTGAGTGAGGGGAGACATTTTATTAATTTAAAAAAATCCTTACAAGTTGTGAAAAAACTAACACACACACACATTGTTTTGTCTGACCAACACTGAACAATAGTTGTTTCATTCTCTAGACTATATAACTTCACTTAATACTTAAATCTAGTTCTCCACATGAACTAGTTTTGCTCAGGAACCGTCAACATGTTCCACCATGTCCATCATATCACAAACACTTCCTCATAAATTACTGTGTTGTAAAGTTTTGTATTTACAGTACAGCCTAACATAACATAACATGTGCCATCATGTTGACATGCAGTCAGCGCTGCAGACTGCCAGTATTGGGAGAGACTCGTGTCCAATGAATGCAGGTCAGTTTGTACTTCATAGTTGTTCTGTTTCTCTGTGAATGCATATGTCTTTCTGTCTGTCAATCCAAACCTCCAGTTTAGCCTCTGTTGTAAATCAGAACCAGAAAATCTCTGAGAAAGAATATTTTTTGAGTGCAATCACAAGAAAAGTCGTCTTGAGGCACCTTTTGCATGGAGCAAGACTAGACTGTATTCATTGATTAATTTAGAAAGAGACCCAACATTCCCCCATGAGCAAGCACTTGGCGACAGCGGCAAGGAAAAACTCCCCTTTTTGGGAAGAAAGCTCAGGCAGAATCGGGTTCTAGGTGGGCGGCCATCTGCCTTGACCGGCTGGCGTTGAGGGGAGAGAGAGAGGGAAAGGGAGAGAAGGAGACAGAACACAGAGACAAACAATGTCAATCTGACTCTGCTGAGACTGATCGGGCTGATGAGGTTGAAGTGATGCATTGATGAATCTGAGGACTGGGTGATGATGGGGAGGTGGTGGGTCGCTCAAAACAGCAACAAGAGAGAACCTGAGCAGAGAAGGAGAACATTTAAATGGACAGCTGCAATATGATAGGCTGACAATGAAGGTGTGTCACCATGCTATTGGTTAGACTTGACCAGGTGATGTGAACAGCTGACGTCAATTGATGCTCCAGAAATAACAGCAAGGAAAATATGAGCTTTGACAGAGATCAGTATGAGTTGTGAGAAGGATCAGAATGACTAAAGAATGAGAAATAAAACTATGACGTGAGCATACAAAGATGGTCTTCCTGTCTGAACTTTCGCTAAGTTCATTTGTAGTATGAATAAATGGACTATTAGTAGTTAATAGTTTTACTTGAGATAAATCTTCCACTGCCAATACCAACATGAGTTTGAGAAAGGATAAAAATAAAATAAGACTGTGTTTGTCTGAGGCCCTAAAACCACTAAGTCTAAACTGTGTTTGGGGTAGAGGTGGTGACTTTGATTGACAGGTGACACTTGGTAGGGGGCGGGGTTTCAGCGAACTCGGCGGGTACTCCCACAGCACTTAGGAGCAGAGAAAGAGGCTGATTTTTTCACAATTTGAAGCCTAATTTCATTTATTTGGCGATTTTTTTAATCATTAAAATTTGGCAGGGTGGTTAACAACACACTTTTCTGTAGTATGTCAAACTCAGAACACATATTTATTCTTACTTTACATGGACTTTAATGTAGTTGTTGTTTGGTTTGTTTGTTTGTTTGTTTGTTTGTTTGTTTGTTTGTTTTTTTCAGGAAATCTCAATAACACAATGGCTTGATGTACTAACAAGTCACTCGAATATGTAACAACTGACCTCCACAATAAAAGACTTTATAAAAAACTTAACAGTGTGGTTGTCCAAAAAAATCACGACTTAATGTTCCAGTTCTTTTGGTCATTGGTATCAACCGCATGATCATTCAGTACAAGATGATACATTAGTAAATGTACTTAAGTATTTCCACCAGTAAGAATATAATTACCACATGATTCTTCAACATAATAGTGTCATCACATTTTCAACATTATTTAAAACTATGTTATACTTGTAATATGTGCTTAAGCTGACGAGTCTAAACTTTAGTAAAATGAAAACCACACACAACCTCCAAAAGTGAATGAAAACTAGAAAAACAGTTGATCTGAATATTATTTTCTCTTCTATTTTTCCCCCTGTTGAAGAGCACTAAGCTAATAGGACTGTAACAATAATCAGGTTGAAGCCATGTTTATTTAATCTATGATAATAATCAGTAATCAGGCAATATTCATTTTACTGTAACTACAATCACAGATGAGTGAGCACTTAATGCATTAACAAAAGAAGTCAGACTTTTAGAATTAGGTTCATTTAATTGAAAGTAATCAAACAGCAGACACTGACATTCATTTTTGTAATTCAACACAGGAAGTGATTTTTAAGCATTATTATTCAACATCTTACATGTTTACAGAAACTCAGCAGAGAAAGAAAACCTATGTCCCTTTTACCAGTTTTACCATTAAGTTGTCTTCAGTGACCTGATACAACCAGAGACACAAAGAACAGCAAACTTGGTAGGAACAGAAAAGTAACGCTTGCAAATCAAAAAATAGTTATTGATAATATTTAAAGGCATGTTAATGATTGAAAATACTCACAGGTAATGCTTTCCATAAACAACAAAGAAGGATGGATGCAGACTCAGTCATCACATTTCTGACCTCTGAACATGTGAGACTTACTTCTGTTTTCCATTTGACCTAAGTCATTCTTATTGGCTATTACCGCAAAAAACAACAGCAGCATCTGCTGGTGAGAGTCAGTCTCAACCAGAACGTATGTATAGAGAAAAGAATCCAATAGTGTTTATAATCACTGAAGAATTAGTTTTGTCAGATACGTTTTATTTGTTATTTAAAACATTTTAACATCAGGCTCGAGTTTGATAAGATCTGTAAAATATTTGTAATTTTGTACTAAATCATATTTTTAGGAAAAATATGCCTTTTAAAATGTTTTTTCTTAAAGTAGTAATCCAATCTTAATAATCACAAACTAGAAGATTGACCAGATTTTAACTCCAACTGCAACTGTAAATTTATGACATGAATAATTAAAACCAATTTATTAAGTTTACAGATGAACTGGAGAATTTGGGATCTGTCTTCGTTCCAGTGGACGATTTATTCATGAACCTAAAGAGACAGAAAGAAAAGAATTACATGAAACAGTGAATAAAATAAAAATACTATACTAAATAAAATACTTAAATGTCCACTAAACCACACGTCTATTATATATTACATGATTATCTAATCATAATCTAGTCACTGAAGTATTTGCATAAAATACTTTTTAAGTGCCATAAGTTATTATTACCTAATTTATCTGCATTTTATAAAATAATTTTCCCAAAAGCTTTTTTAATAAAAAACACTTCTCTGACCCTCTCATGTGAAGGTTTCTGCTCCTTTCTTAATATCATAACTTTATTTAAAACAGATTCATATTTCTTGTTCAAGACCAGTTAAAGTTGAAAAAAAACTTGTTTACAATGGAGGACCACAATGGTCACTACAATTAAAAAGAGCACTTGACTTTAAAATAATCATTTAAAACACCATTTAGAAAATGCACTAATGAATTCCCAAATGAATAACTGAATTTCAAAATCAATTTCAAAATGCAGTTTTAAAAACAAAAAAATGCCGTCAAGCTGAAGAAGGAGTCCTAGGACCTTTTTGGCCTGTGGGACTAAGAAGGCAGCAGGCAGGTACCGACAGGCCAAGCGGGGGGCGGCTGCGGTTGTCGCTGAGGCAAAAAGCCGGACAAGGGAGGAATTCGGTGAGGCCATGGAGAACGACTTCCAGGCGGCTTCGAAGAGGTTCTGGACCACCATCCGGCGTCTCAGGAGGGGGAAGCACCGTCAATTGGGACACTGCTTTCTGCGGATGATGTGGTCCTGTTGGCTTCATCGGACCGTGTCAACTCTCACTGGATCGGTTCACTGCCGAGTGTGTAGCGGCCGGGATGAGAATCAGCACCTCCAAATCCGAGTCCATGGTCCTCAACCGGAAAACGGTGGAGTGCACTCTTCGGGTCAGGGATGAGATCCTGCCCCAAGTGGAAGAGTTCAAGTACCTCGGGGTTCACGAGTGAGGGAAGGATGGAGCGGGAGATCGACAGGCGGATCGGTGTGACGTCTGCAGTAATGCAGACTCGGCACAGATCCGTCATGGTGAAGAGGGAGCTGAGCCAAAAGGCAAAGCTCTCGATTTACCAGTCGATCTTAGTTCCTACCCTCACCTATGGTCATGAGCTTTGGGTAGCGACAGAAAGAACAAGATCGCGGGTACAAGCGGCCGAAATGAGCTTCCTCTGTAGGGTGGCTGGGCTCTCCCTTAGATATAGGGTGAGAAGCTCGGTCATCCGGGAGGAGCTCGGAGTAGACCCGCTGCTCCGAGCTCGTTGAGAGGAGCCATATGAGGTGGCTCGGGCATCTAGTAAGGATGCCTCCCGGACGCCTCCCTGGTGAGGTGTTCTGGGCACGTTCCACAGGTAGGAGACCCCGGGGAAGACCCAGGACACGTTGGAGAGACTATGTCTCTAGGAAGTGGCTGGGGAGAGGGAAGTCTGGGCTTTCCTGCTTGGGCTGCTGCCCCCGCGACCCCACCCAGGATAAGGGGAAGAAGACGGTACCCTACGGTACATTTCCATTCCCTTATTGCTTTTCCAAATCCGATTCGAAAATGGATTTGCTGAGTCATCTCCCCTTTTCATTTTCAAATTCAGTGTCCACTCTGGTCCTCCACACACGCTTGGAAACTGAAATGCAAATTAGCTCTGAGTGGAGATATAAGAAGCTCTCTGATTGGCTGTTACACCTGACATTCAAACGTCTGACATGTATGTGAGGGTCGACGGCTGTAAGAGATGAGAGTGGATACGAGCAGAGTCACAAGCAGCTGCAATTTTCACAGTGGGACTGTTTCTACGTCACCATGTAGATTCCCCATATGCGGTCAGTTTATCCAAATAATGCCTGTTTGTAAATCTACTGCGATGTTTTAAATTTAAAACACACAAGAAAACAAAGCACACATAAAATTGTATTGTTACTCTAAAGTCTGCTTTTTTATCTTAATCACTTCTAATTGCAGTCTTACTTTCGTTGGTTTTGATCACAGCTTTGTCCAGTTTGGTGATGATGTCGTCCCTCACACCAGAGAGCTGAAACACACATTCGTACCTCCTCCAGTCTTCAGGTGTGACTGATGAAAGGTCCAGCTCAACACTCATCTGGAAGGATCCATCATGGTTGGGGAGAATCTCTCCAAGTTCCACGTTCTCATGAAGCTCCTCTCCATCTTTCCTCCAGAACATCATGACTCTGTCAGGGTAGAAACCTGTAGCGAAGCAGCTGACTGGAGAGGAGGGAGTCTTCTGGAGGAGAGACACTGAGGGAAGAACTGGAGAGTAAAGACACAAACAGTTTATAGTTTTCTCATTATTATTTACAGTATATTGTATATTATTATTATCATTCATGCCGCCTGATGTAATGCATTAAATGCAGTACTAACACTTATATATACAGTAAATGTGACATGCAAATAAACCTTATTGAAGTGTGGTTGCAAACAACTAGATTAGAAAGAGAGGAGGACAGTGAGAGAAAGACAGACAGACAGAAAATGTAGAAAAAAGTGGAATGTAAAAGAGGTTTTAATCTCAATGTGACTTCCTGGTTAGATAAAGGTTAAATGAATAAAATGTGAGAAAAAAAAAGACAGAAAGTGAAGTAAAGAGTGATGATTAATGTGAGAGAGTGACAGAGAATATGTGGTAAAGAAGGAGGGAGGCAGAGAGGTGAAGAGAGGTGAAGAGAGAAAATGAAAGAGAAATGTGTGCAAACTGAGACTCAGCAGGTCTCTGTGTGTTGGTTCATATTTATTGTAATGTTACTGTAAGTTAGAAACAGAGGAGGCATATTAACATTGTTGTGTTCATGAAACTACATCAGGTCATGTGATTCTACCTGTTCTCATCAGAGAGCTCCTCCCATAGTTCACATACTTCTTCAGCCAGTCAACGCAAGTCTGGGTGAAGTAGTTCTTTGTCTGTGCGATCAAAGCTCTGTCATTGTTCCACCTGTATTTGGTGATGACAGCCTGTTGTTTTGGAGCGATCCATGTCTCTGTCTTCAGGTCAAATGCTATGAAGTCTTCTCCATCATAACCAAACTGAGTATAACCATAAACCTCTCCAGTCTGATCGTCCCATTCACAGCCGTACATCCACTGGAGAACGTGGACACCTGAGAGAGAGACAGAGACTGCAGTAAACCAGAGTGAGATCTCAGCACAGTCAGCTGTCATCAGCTGATATCACATCTTCACCACAGAGACACAAACTGATCCACACACACCAAAACACAACATCTACACCTTCTGCTGTTATTGGCTGGATGGAAACCACTCACAGCCAATCATCATCTGAACAGTGTAGGCGACTCAGAGAGAGCCAGAGAAGCAGAGACTGCTGGGAAACAGAGTCCACTTCCTGTCTTTACCACAGAGACACACTGCTTCCACTGACACACACACACACACACACACACACACAAACACACACAAACACACACACACACACACACACACACACACACACACACACACACACACACACACACACACTTTTATCAGTAAACAGTAAAACATAAACAAACCTCCAGTTTGAAGGAAACGCTGCTTCAAAATTTCAATGTTGTCTTTGAAGAGCTGCTGTTGACCCGTAACGATCTGAGTCTCATTCTCCCAGTACTGTGGGTCATCTTCTGTGACTCTGTTCATCCAGTCCTGTTTGGGTAATACTCTCGTGGTGTTGCTGTCATAGTGATCAATCTGAACATCATCAACCATCCCAACAGTCACAAACTCTGGGAAGTTTGGGACTTGAGAGGACGCAGTGTAGATATATTTCAAAGAATGAGTCACTGTAAGAAAATGTTCATGTCATCATTTCAGTTTTCTGAATTACAGTTTTATAAATAACTTTTACATCAAATAAAATGATTTTCTGTGCACAGAATCAAAAGAAGCTCCAGTACATCCTCCTGATAATCTCTGAACAACACATTTTTCTAAAATCAAATATTAAAGCAGTCACTTATTGACACATCAGATGATTCACATGTCTGACTTTCATTGATGGATGTATTCTTTTTTTTCTTTTTCTCCTGCTGGATTTATTTTCAGTGTGAATTAAACTCCAGTTTAGTTTCCAGTTAGTGGAGACGTTTATTCTTCAGGATGCATCATTAGTAGCGTCTGCTGCTCATTATTGTTTTAGTTTGAAATGTGAAACCATAAAACTATACATCAGTCCCTCCGTCATTTCACTCAGTTATTTTGTCATTATTATTTTTCAGCAGCTATGAAACAATTTGTGATGTTTTATTTCTCTTTTATGAGGTAAAACTGCAGGAATTGGGACAAATTTAAAGTAAAGGAAAATAATGTTTATTTCCCTTAATCAACTACCAATGAAGAGTCATATTTAATCACTTCCTGTAAACTGTGATGAGACAAAATGCAGCAATTGGTCTACAGCACATCTGATGCATTATAATTATCTTTTAATCTTCTTAAATTGAATTTGGCCATTTCATGCAGAAACGTTGGTGTAATCTAGCAAAATTGGAAACTCTCAAATATATTGCAGATTTCTTGACTTTGTGTTCAGTATTGCATTTGCACATTTTCCTGTAGGGACTGATATACACACTGCATGTGATTATAATTCTATTCTATATATTCAGCTAATTAAAATATTTTGTATTGGTTTATAATACATCTATTATTTTTTTTAGCTGATACTGTAAACTGTGAACAATGACGACTTATGTTTCTTCTTCCTGAAGTTTTCATCACTTCTCCTCATACTGTTTAGAAGAGAGTTATTCAGCTCTTTACGGTTGCTGTTCTCATTTTTCATGATCAAATAATAATTAAGTTCATTTTTCTATCAGAGATTTTGTGGATTTAAAATGTTTGAGTATAAGAGGGTTTTTTAATTCAACCAAAAATATCTATATTTTTTCTTGCATTTCATAGGTTATGCAAATATTTTTTAAACTATATAAATGTGACAGAACGAATGGAACAAGTGACAAAACTGAAAACTGAGACCCTGTCTCCTCTGTATTCACTTTCATGTGATATTTTTACTCTCATGTACTATTCTGTGTTTCTATCAGTTTATACTGGAATAAAAGCAGATTTTTATTTAACTCTAATATCCAAAATGAACTAATTGTTATTCACTTTTAGTCCTGATTCTAAAAGTTTATTCCAGAGTTCAAACAGAATAAACTTTTTACTTTTAAACAAAAGTTTGAACAATCAAATGATGTTTGTCTTGGTTGATGTCTGTTTCATGATGCTCTGCTGTCCTCTGTCATTTATTTACTAAGATGTGTTTGTCTTCAAATCTTTGTCAGTTTTAACAATGTAAATGAGTGTGTGACTATTCTTTATATCAAACTGATGTTTTCATCTAGTTTGATGCAGCAGTTCTTTTAATCCAAGAAGTTTTTTTAATTTTTTTTATCACATCTGAGACAATAAAGTAACTCTAACCTTCACCCTCTGATGTCTGAATATATGTAGATCATATTTATGTGTTGTAAAACTATTAAACTGAATTTGAAAAATTCTGAACTAGTCAAGCCAAAAATATCTCACAAATCTGTCAAAGCAATAAATCTATTTATTATTAGTAGATCAAATGCCTGAATAAATTATCAATAAGTTTCTTTTTAGGGCTGCAGCTAAACATTATTTCTAATCTGATAGGGAGCCAGGGAACTACGCATCTAATACTATGAAACAAACCTTAAATTGGTATCACCATCTGTATAGATACAAAGGGCTTTTCTTAAATCATCAACCGACTGAAAAAACTATATTAACTCACCTGCCGCTGTGCTGTGTAGACCCAGGAGGGCCAGAAAAACCAAGATCTTCATTCTGAACTGCAGAATCCACAATGTTACTATTCCACAAAAGGTTTCTTTAATCCAAAAACAAAAACAACTACAGTGGGAGGGACGCTGCCTTCAGCCTCCACTGAGCCAATGGGAATGTAGTATGAGACCACCGTCCCTTAAACCTGGGTTAAACTGATCTAAACAGGTTATGAACGAAATTGAAAGTAACATGTGCTTGTATTTACCCAAGTTATAGAGGGTGGAGAGGCATGCCAGACTTTATTTTGGGTTTTATTACGATACGATACGATATAATTCATTGTCCCCTTAGGGAAGTTTGTCTTGGGCTCAAGTGCTGGACACACAAAAATGCCTCCACAGTTACATAGACACACCACAAATATTGCACAGATCTACAAATATTGCACACATCCACAAACATTGCACACATCCACAAATATTGTGCACATCCACAAATATTGCACACATCTCTTGATAAATACATAAAGTTAAAAATAAACGAGATCATACATTGTCAACATGGACCTTCCAGCTGAAGGTGTCATCCAAGTGAACGCCTAGATACTTTCAAGCAGACTTGATTAATAAGTATGTCATGTATGACCACAGAGCTGTGGTACCCCAATGATCTTGGATCCAGAACCATCTCTTTAGTTTTAACCACATTTAAAATGAGATTGCAGGCATCACACCACTGCACAAAATGTTCTATATCAGAGAAATAGGCTGATGGGCTTTTGTCTTTGTGCAGCAGGATAACGATGGCGGAGTCATCACAAAATTTTAAAACAATGTTTCTGGGGTGGATGCTTGAACATTCATTGTGTATAGTGTAAAAAGTACTGGGGAACTGACACAACCCTGCGGGCACCTGTGCTGGTTGATTTGGGTTCTGAAAGGGTGTTATTGACTCTCACGGGCTGACTTCGATTGTTTAAAAAGGAAAAATATCACTTGATTAAAAAGGTGCTGAATTGAACTCTTCATTAAGTTTTCATAATAATTCATAATTCCAGAGGGTCGATTGGTCTAATAAGCAGCAGCACAGAGATATCAGGATGCTTTGCTCTCACAGATGTCTGAGGTCTGACAGAGAAAAACAAGGAAATATGTCTGGGGAAAAAAACAAATATATATCCTTGTTTTTTCTCTCCTCACATCTTCAGTGGGATGAACTAAGACACCAGTGAGGGAAACATGGATGCAATTAAGGAAACTGAGATGCACCCACGGTAGCTTGAACTTGTAGCTCTTCTTGTTCACTGATGATGGACACTTGAGTTTAATACTGAGTTTACCTTTACAGAGTCAGCAGTCTGACAGCGCCCCCCTCTGGTTGGATTATGTATCTTTCCTCTGAGCTGTTGATGGGAAACCACCTGAGGACATCACCTGAGTTTCTGTTGGTGCCAATCTGTCAAATCATTATGATCATATGTATGTATAGTAGTTGTAGTAGTAATAGTATTATCATTTTTATTATTATTATTACTATTATTATTGTTGCTGTTGTTGTTGTTGTGTAGTAATAATAAAAATAATAATACTTGATAATAAATCTAACCAGAATGAAATGAAATCGGCTATATATATCTATAAATATATATAATTATATATATACTATATATTATATTATAATATATAGTGTTATTTTAACCTAAAAAATGTTATTGTAAAGTTATATTGTAAAGCCCACTATGGACAGTATATAAATATTTATATTAATATACAGGAAACAGACTCGGCAGCCTGCTGGTTTTTGTCACCATCTAGTGGACAAACGTAAAACTACAACATCAATAAAAATCGTCATGGCAGCCGCTATACTCGTGTCAAGGTTATAAACAGGCGAAATAATTATGGTACACAGTAAAACAAAAACATTGTCCCCATATGAGGATATTACGTTTTTCGAAAACTACTTCCTGTTCAAAGAAAATTCTAAGTTTTACCTATCATGTATGCCATGACGATTTTCATTAATTCAATTTGGCCACTAGATGGCGCCAAATATCAGCGTTTAACTGTTGGGCCTGTGAGTGGAGTAAAATGTGCATACAGAAAAGAATTAAACAATTTCCTGGGACTTGTAGTGTCATCAGTTGCCAGCCAGATCTCTGAGGGTTTTTTTAGGGATAAAACCAAAATCGATGTCAACCCAGATGTGTGCAGCATGAATCTGAGATCTGTAAAGTCTTATAATATTGATAAAAAAACAAAACCATTTTTTACTAAGCCTATAAACCTGTAGCAATATACAGGTTGGAGCCATGTTTATTGAAGTTGTGATAATACTGAATGATCAGGAAATATTCATTTTACTCTACCTAGTAACATATGAGAAAGAGACAGACTTTTGGAATTTTGGGAACTTTATTAAAAAAATAAACTATAAAATACAAAATAAATCAGACAGCAGTGCAACAAAATGTGTATTTATCTTCTGTAATAACACAGGAAGTGATTTTAAGCATTATTATTCACAATCTTAAATGTTTATAAATTATTACTAATTAATCTAACCTTTTAACAGATACATTTTAAAGAAATAAACAAGTGAAAGTATTTACACAACTGGAAAACAATGTTGATTTTGTGTATTTGAGTGTATTGGGTGAGCAATATCACTGTATATTTAATTTTATAGCACTGGAAAGTGTGTGTGTGTGTGTGTGTGTGTGTGTGTGTGTGTGTGTGTGTGTGTGTGTGTGTGTGTGTGTGTGTGTGTGTGTCAGTGAAGGCAGTGTGTCTCTGTGGTAAAGACAGGAAGTGGACTCTGTTTCCCAGCAGTCTTGGCTTCTCTGTCTCTCTCTGATTCGTCCACACTGTCCAGATGATGATTGGCTGTGAGTGGTTTCCATCCAGCCAATAACAGCAGAAGGTGTAGATGTTGTTGTTTTTTATATGACTGGAAAGTGTGTGTGTGTGTGTCTGCTTGATTTTACCAGGTAAAACCCACCACCAGAAAAACGATGGACATTGTGTATTATTTATTATTGTGTATGTATGAAGAGCACTGTGATGATTTGGTTGTCTGACACATCTGGTTTTACAAATCTTAGTAATCACAAACTAGATTTACCAGATTGTATCTCTCCAACTGTAATTCTAAATGTATAACATGAATGATCAAAACTAATTTATTCAGTTTACAGATGAACTGGAGAATTTGGGATCTGTGTTTGTTCCAGTGGACGATTCATCCGTAAACCTAAAGAGACAGAAAGGAAATAATTACATGAAACAACGAATAACAACATAATCACATAATTGTTCACAAAACCACACATCTGTCATATTATATCTAAGATTGATCATACAGACCTAAAATGTCAATGATTGAATCACTGAAGTATTTACATACAATACTTTATAACGACCATCACTTCTTTTTACCTCATTTATCAGCATTTTATAAAATAATTTTCCCAAAAGCTTTTTAAATCAAACACTTCTCTGACTCTCTGATGTGAAGGTTTCTGCTCCTTTCTTAATATTATAACTTTATTTATAACAGATCCATATTTGTTGTTCAAGACAAATTAAAAGATAAAAAATCTTGTTTACAACTACAAACTTTCACAGATTTTTTGTGGAGGATAAATAAACAATTCAATAACATTATTTTGCAGATAGTTTGAGGTGACTTTGTTTAACAGAAGCTGCAAACAGTTCATATAAAGTAACTCACTGTGTGCAGGTTGGTGTGTTTGTTATTCAGGTTTTTAGATTAATTTGCTGAGAGTTGTCAGAGCCACTGTCAGAAGCTGTAAAGTCAGAAACAGACTGTTAGTCCACTTATCAGCACTGAACTACCACTGTCTTTTACAACAACTCACACTCCATACAGGAAGACTATACAGATAAAACATTTAATATTTAAAATACTTACTGCTGGCAGGTTTAAACCCTGAAATACAGAAAAATAGCAGTTATTTATTCAGAATTTATAAAAGAACACAAAGAGAAAAGAGAACTATCTGTGTCATTATTACAATATGTCAACTAATTGTGTGTCTCATATTTACACTTTATGGACTTTGTATCACCAGAAGTAAAATATATGATGTTATAAAAACATTAACACCAAAACAATAGCACAGACACGTATATTAAATACATCTGTGAAGTAAAAAAGATGAGTAAAAACATCTTTTGTCTCTCACCATTATTGTTCTTCTTCCAGATGAAGTATCCAGCAATGCCGACTACCACGAGCAGCAGTACAACAACAGGTCCAATCACGGCACCAAGAGGGAAACCTGAAGAACCTGAAGAACCAAAACAGAATATTTAACTTAGTTTATCTCTCTTTCAACACTTAATGGATCACCTTTATTCATGAAGACAATTTTAGTCATTTAAGTTTTAAAAAGGAAGTCACAAGAAGAAGACACACATGTTGATGCTGAGTGTGTTTTAGTGAACAATCAGTGTTGGGAGTTAAAACCACAAAGTTTTACATTAATCTCATTAGTTTGAACAGAAACACAGATGTGCAAAACATTACTGTACAAAATCACCTGTCAGTAGCAGAAAACTCAACGAGCTACAGTAAATGTCAAAGTACTTGATCAGAAAACACGCTCACATCAACCTCATCTCATTACAGATAATAGTGAAAAGATCAGCTGAGGATCAAGAATGAAGAGTGGAGCAAATGCTGCTCATGTCTGTAAATTATGAACAAGTAAATAATGAAGTAATGTGATTATTTTCCTTATTGAGTAATACATTCCTATTATACTTTAGGAGAATATTCAGTAATAAGCAGTGAAACTGTTTTTGTGATTAACTTTCACAACATTGACATACAGTTCTGGTTTCTTTACTGTTCCTGATATTTTCATAGAGATAAAAACTGTCTGAACGATCAGTTAGAGTCTGACCAAATTAACAACCAGAGGAGAAATAAACTGAACTGGTAAAAAAAAGAAATACATATTTTAAAGAAAGTTTAACTTGATCTGATCATTAAAACATCTCATGAATTCTTCTGATGTCTTTTTTGATGTAACGAGTAGTCCACCGCGTTAGCTCCACAATTTACTCAGTTGTTTAGTTACATTTTCAAAAAGGTAATCTGTTATTTTTTAACCAACTACTCCTGTAACTTTTGCCTCAAGAAAAGAAAATCCACCACAAATTCTCACTGTTTCTCCTTTTTTGGCAGCAGGCACCTGGCTACGTGCTCCTGTTATATTACTGAGCATATGTACGGCAGCTCAGCGAGAAAGGCAGCATTCATTTCAGTGAAATATTCACATTATTTTGATTTTACATGAAGAAATAACAGCAAAACCATTATAGTAACATGTAAGTTGTGCCTTTTGGCCTGTTGCAGTGATGTATGGATGTGTTTAAAAGCCTGTATGTAGTCTATAACTTGTATGTGGGCAAATGTTTAGTCCAATAAAGAGCTGTAAATGGGACATTGTGTCTGTCATTCCTGCTATTAGTGTAAAGATTTACAGATTATGGATCAGACTTAGCCGTGTGATGATGGTACAGTTATTATATTTAAAGGAGGTCTGGACTAAAACAACATGAGGAATCACAAAGGGGGGTTTTCATTTTTGGTAATGCAAAAGTACTTTAACCAGTTACTTTTCTCAGAAGGTAATGCTGTAATGTTACTAGTTACTTTTTAATAGAAGTAACTTTGTAATGTAATTAGTTACTTTTAAAAGTAACGTTCCCCAACACTGCTAAAGAGACAAATAAAATCTAGATGACTTAAAAAAAACAGACAAATAAAAAAGAAACAACTGAAGGAAACAAAGAAACACCATCCATCACTAATTCACAAAATATAAATAAGATGAAAGTAAACTAAACATGTTTCTCACCTCCATCTCTTCCATCACCAGTCTTGCCCCAGTTTGTCTGAATTTTATCCAGTTTGGTGATGATGTCGTCCTTCACACCAGAGAGCTGAAACACACATTCGTACCTCCTCCAGTCTTCAGGTGTGACTGATGAAAGGTTCAGGTCAACATTCATCTGGAAGGATCCATCATGGTTGGGGAGGATCTCTCCAGGTTCCACGTTCTCATGAAGCTGATCTCCATCTTTCCTCCAGAATATCTCGGCTCTGTCAGGGTAGAAACCTGTAGCGAAGCAGCTGACTGGAGAGGAGGGAGTCTTCTGGAGGAGAGACACTGAGGGAAGCTCTGGAGAGTAAAGACAAAGACAGTTTATAGTTCCTTAATTATTATTTAATGTCTATTATTATCATCATTCCTGTTTGATATATAGTATATATGACATGCAAATAAAGATAATTGTGTGGTTGAAAAAAGGGACAGAGGAGAAGAAAGACAGATAAAGAGAGCTGAGGAATGAGAGATAATATATTAATATAATCATTCCTCTTTGATGTAATGTATTTAAATGCATTAGTAACACTTTTATATACAGTATATATGACATGCAAATAAACCTTATTGAAGTGTGGTTGAGAAAAGGAGGGATGGACAGAGGAGAAGAAAGACAGATGAACAGAGTTGAGGAGTAAACAACTAAATTAGAAACAGAGGAGGACAGTGAGACAGAAAATGGATACAAAAAGTGGTATAGATGTGGAAAGAATGACAGAGAGAAAAAGTGGTAAAGCAGGAGGGAGACAGAGAGGTGAAGAGAGGTGAGAGAGAAAATGAAAGAGAAATGTTTGTAAACTGAGACTCAGCAGGTCTCTGTGTGTTGGTTCATATTTATTGTAATGTTACTGTAAGTTAGAAACAGAGGAGGCATATTAACATTGTTGTGTTCATGAAACTACATCAGGTCATGTGATTCTACCTGTTCTCATCAGAGAGCTCCTCCCATAGTTCACATACTTCTTCAGGCCGTCAAGGCACCTCTGGTTGAAGTAGTTCTTCCAGCGTTCTCCTTCACCAGCCCTCTCCCACTTCTGTTTGGTGATGACAGCTTGTTGTTTTGGAGCGATCCATGTCTCTGTCTTCAGGTCAAATACTATGAAGTCTTCTCCATCATAACCAATCTGAGTGAATCCATTAATCTCTCCAGTCTCATCGTCCCATTCACAGCCGTACATCACCTGGAGAACATGGGCACCTGAGAGAGAGACAGAGACACAGACTGCAGTAAACCAGAGTGAGATCTCAGCTCAGTCAGCTGTCATCAGTGTTGGAGTCATTACTCAAAAACTGTAATGTATTACACATTACTCGTTATTTTTTAAAAATACTTTACTTAATTACTCGCAGTCGAAAGTAATCAATTATATTATTAGTTACATTACTTTTAAGTTACTCCTTAGCAATGTCTGAGATGTTGTGTAAAAATAATTGGTCATCATAACACCATGTTGTACAAATAATAACTGCCTCAAAATAATATATAAATAAGAGACTGGCCTTCCTAACACCATTAGACTGTATATGAACTGAAACTACTAGTCCTGTTTATTTGACATGTTTATCACTGAAGCAGACTTTTATAGTGAAATGTTGTCTATTGATTACTTTTTTGATTCATCAGTTAAACATTTAATTTACAAAATGTCAGAAAATAGAGAAAAATTTAAAAATGTTTGTAAAACATTCATATTGGGGTTTTTTGTCTAACCTGTGTGTGTGTGTGTGTGTTCATATTTGTTTACAAATATACAAAAAACAGGGTGAAAGCATAAACAACATTTTATCAGTAAACAGTGAAACATTAACAAACCTCCAGTTTGGTTGAAACGATGCTTTACAGTTTCAATGTCGGCTGTGAAGAGCTGCTGGATACCCCTAAGGATCTCAGTGTTCCTCTCCCAGAACTGTGGATCATCTTCTTCGAATCTCTTTACCCAGTTCAGAGTGGGTTCTAGTCTCCTGGTGTTGCTGTCATAGTGATCAGTCTGAACATCATCAACCATTCCAACAACCACAAACTCTGGGAAGTTTGGGACTTGAGAGGACGCAGTGTAGATATTGTTCATAGAGTGAATCACTGTAAGAAAAAGTTCATGTCATCATTTCAGTTTTATAAATAACGTTTACATCAAATAAAATATATTTTATATGTGTATTTTAAACTTATTTTATTCTGAAAAAAAATATTAAAGCAGTCACTTATTGACACATCAGATCAGTCACATGTCTGACTTTCATTGATAGATGTATTTTTGTTTTCTTTTTCTCCTGCTGGATTTATTTTCAGTGTGAATTAAACTCCAGTTTAGTTTCAAGTTAGTGGAGACGTTTATTCTTCAGGATGCATCATTAGTAGCGTCTGCTGCTCATTATTGTTTTAGTTTGAAATGTGAAACCACAAACCTGTGACTAACTATACATCAGTCCCTCCATCATTTCACTCAGTTAGTTTGTGATTATTATTTTGCAGCTTTTCTCAAAAACTGTGATAATAATTGTGATGTTTTATTTGTTATTTAATCAGTAAAACTATATAAATTGGGAAAAACATGAATTTGACAAAACTACCAATTAAGAGTCATATTTAATCACTTCCTGCTCTGATGACAAATCACATCTGTTAATTTCATGGACTTTATAGTTTATAATCTTCTAGTAATCTTGTTGATTTTGGTAATTGTTTGCAGGAAAGTTTAATTTAGCATAATCGCAAACTGACCCTATCTCACTTTCATAAATCTTAATTTATGTAAACTGAAGTATTATATTTATGTTTCACTTTAAAAATCTTTGATAACAAATATTTTTCAGTTAAACTAAATCTTCTACATTGTTTAAGTTCTCTTCAGTGACATTTTTACTTCCATGTACTCATTCTCTGATGTTACTATTAGTAGCCTATCAGTTTATACTGGATTAAAAGCAGATTTCTATAAACTGTAATATCCAACATGAACTGATCATTATTCACTTTTAGTCCTGATTATAAAAGTTCCAGAAAACAAAACAAACTAAAAAACAGTTTCTGTCACAGCATTTTAAGAGAAACAATAGACTTTTACAATTTGCTTTTTAAAAAAAAATCACTTTATTAACTGTTTGATCACCAAATTACAGATTAAGACATAATGTTGTAACATCACAAAAGTTACAAAACTCAGTATTAAATCATTTTGAACATGAGATCTGTGATATTTGGTGAATTTAAACTAAATATTTAGTTTACAATCATTAGTGAATGATATTAAATATTGTGCCATCAGAGCAGGAAGTTGTTTGTCTTCAGCATCAATATCTATGAAAACAGCGCCATCTGCTGACTCATGTTGGTTACTAATAAAAACCTTCAGCAGTCTGTAGATGTTAATTATAAACACTTCAGATGAAATGTAGTGACGTCTTTCAGACTGAAAAGTGTTTGTTAACACATTTATATCATTTATATAATAATAAGTAATAATGACTAATATCACTAATTAATAGTTACACTGACTGAGGATGTGATTTTAATTATTGTTGTTTGGGACAAAATTTAATAGAAACATGACGTCATGAACAACCTAAACGTTAATAAATGAAAGTAGCTACAACTGCATTAAAGTGTAGCTTAAAATGTTTTTTGTTGTATTTTAGTTATATTTTCACTGTTTTCTTTATTTATCTGAGTGTGTGTTGGACTATGTATGCGCTGCCATTTTGTCCAAACTGCACTCGGACCGAGTCAATTTAAAAGGTCCTAATAAAATATAACATCAAATAATGGCCTTGATTTTAAAACAGTAAAGAAGAAAAATACATGTTTTATTAGCCCCATTTCATAATCAAAGGAAATTTGGCCAAAAAAACTGATAGATGACCCAAAAATTAGACATTAATCAACGCGTTGTACAGACTGGATTTAAAGCTAAAGCTAAAGGCTAATTATTATGTTAAACTAAAGAACTTTCACATAATGAGTTTGTGACTTTTTAAACATTTCTATAATCTACAAGGAAGTCAGGGAACTCAACATCTGAAACCTTAAATTCGTATCACCATGTCTACAGGTAGGCTATAAAGCTTTTTATTAAACCATCAACCGACTAAAAACAAACAAACTACATTAACTCACCTGCTGCTGCGCTGTGTAGACCCAGGAGGACCAGAACAACCAAGATCTTCATTCTGAACTGCAGAATCTACAACTTTATTGTCGACAGAAGTGTTTTTTATCCAGAGACAAACAGACTGCTCCTCCTGTGTGCCACACCGCTGATCTGAGGGTAGGACTGGCACGAGCCCTGCTTTCAGCCTCCATCTGAGCCAATGAGAATTTAGTATGAGACCAACGTCACTTAAATCTGGGTTAAACTGATCTAAACAGGTTATGAATGAAAGTGAAAGTAACATTTGCTTGTTTTTACCCAAATTATACAGGATAGAGAGGCATATAAAGCTTTATTTGGGGTTTGTTAGCTTTGTTAGTGCATGGAAGTCACATTATAACAATATAATAATACTTGTAATATAACATGTATAATGTTTTGCAGGTTAATGTAATATAAAGTGCAGAGATGTGTTGACTTTCTGGGAGGTCAGAGGTCACTGTCAGCTACAGATCAGCACTCGGGGCTGCAGTAATGTGTTATTCTTCTTCAGCAACCAAAGAAATAAAACCACAACATGAGGAAGACGAGGCAGTTTCTTCATCACTACCATCAGCTCAGCTCAGCTGTGTCCTACAAGCTAGAAGCTTCTGAACTAATGTGAAACTGTGTACGCTGAAAACTGCTCCACCAAAGAGAAACTGAACACCTCTGTTGATGTTTGGACACCTGATGCTGTTTTTCATTTTGCTGCTGGGACGATTTATCCTCTGTTTCTATCCTCACTTTTACTTTTTGAAGCATAAAACGTTATAGAATATACTTTTATTAAGAAAAACTCACTTCTTCACCTTTGTTTCATGTTAACACAAACCAAGAAAGAGGCTAAATATTAGATCTTTTATATAATTAATGTAATCGGCTGTTTATTAGTGTTTGTGACTCACTGCTGATTGATACCTGAGTTGATCTGTACAGAGATGTCAGAGGTGTAACAGCGCCCCCCTCTGGACAAACTATATATCTTCATCTGAGCTGCTGATGGGAAACCACCTGATGTCACCTGACTCTCTATCAGTTTATCAAATAGTTGTTATAATATAGGACTCTGGCCACATCTGGAGAAATTAAACATCTCTTCCACACATGTTTCAAGACATAAAAACATACTACTAATAATAATTATTGTCTGATGTGTTTTTTCCACTTCATGTGTCAAACTCTGCACATTCATCCAGTTTCACAACATAAATATCAACCTTGTACTTATGGAGGCTGTTAGGCCCTTTTCTCCTTTTAATACATCCATCATCATGTCTGCACAGATACCTGACTCACTAAATAATCTCACACATCTGTGGTGATTAGAAGTGTTTCTCAACATTCAGCAATTACTGTGTGAAGCTTTCACTGTGAGGTTTTAAAGAGCTTTATATTTCTGTCACAAGCTTCATTCTGGAAATAAGACAAAGGTGAGTCAGACTGTTTTAGTTCACTTATGGACTCTTCGGGGCTGCAGGATATAATGCATATATTTGTCTCTCTTTATGTCAGTCTAGTAGTTTGTCTTCATTGGTGGTTTGTGCCTCTAATATGTCAAACATCCTCATTTTGTTTGGGAACATTTAAAATGAGCTCACACATCTACTACATGAGGAGCAGGGTTACTTCACACCTACAGCGCTCTAATTGCTATCAGTGTCAATAGTAGACGCCTGGTTTTACCATCATGGCAGAAGAATAATTTAAAGGTCACACCAGAGTCTTGGAGTAGAAGTATAAAGTATTATTATATGGAAATACTTCAATAAACATACAGTATGTGAGTAAATGAGTCACTTTTCACCACTGAGAATATTAATTATTTGAATAACACCAAATCATTTACAGCCTTTGGTTTTATTTTCATTGTGTGTCGGGTGAATTTAAAAGTTTCTGATCATGTTCCAGTATCTCACTTATATCTGCACATTAAGTTAATCCTGAAGAAAATGCATTATATGAATGTATATAAATGGTACTTTTGTATTCATAATTGTATACTTTATAGTCTAAAATGTTACAATACTTTATTTTGTTTTCCACATATTAAATATGACATATAATGACCATGATGTCTTCTGGTAGTGCAGGTGAATCAACTTAATCCTTACAGGTTTGTTATGATACTTATTGTTTTATTTAAGTGTATTAATCTACAGACAAGAGACAAATTAAAGGAAAACCCAACATAAAGTATCTTAGTAAAGTGTTTCGCCACCACATGCCTCCAGAACAGCTTCATTGCTCCTTGGTATTGATTCTACAAGTGTCTGATACTGGAGACATATGAACATCATCCTTCTTAATTTGGTGTTTTGATGACAGTAGTGGAGAATACTGTTTCATATGTCAATGCAAACTCTCCTATAGCTGTTCAATTGGGTTGAGATCTGACTGTGAAGGCCGTAGCATATGATTCACTTCATTTTCATACTCATCAAACCATTCAGTTACCCATTGTGCCATTTCGATGGGCGCATTGTCAACCTGAAAGAGTCCACTCCCATCAGGTTAGAAATGTGTCATCATAGGATAAAGGTGACCACTCAGAGCAAGTTTGTATTGATTTGCAGTGAACCTTCCCTCTAAAAGGACAAGTGGACCCAAGGCACGTCACCAAAATGCTCTACTCAGCATAACAGAGCCACCAGATCCTCTCACTGTAAGGCTCTATAGCATTCAGACCTGTACCTTATTCTTTAATATGTGTTTTATTTTTGCTAACTGTATTGACTGCAATGTTTAATGTATGTTTTTAAATGTGGACGCCGAGAAGACTAGTTGTGCATTAGGGCTCAGACAATTGGGGATCCTAACAAGTAGATAGACGCTGGCTTCCTGCTTGTGGAATAATTGGTTTAAATTACGACTGTTGGTTTATAAAGCATTGAATAGTTTAGGGTTAAAATGATCTTCCTGATCTTCTGCTACGTTGTGAACCATCCAGACGTCTCCGGTCATCTGGGACAGGTCTGCTTTCTGTCTCCACAGTCAAAACTAAACATAGAGAGACAACGTTCAGTTTTTATGCTCCACACATCAGGAACAAACTCCCAGAAAACTGCAAGTCTGAGTTCTTTTAAAAGAAGGCTGAAGACTTTTCTGTTTGCCTGTTATTGAATCAAATTTGAGACTTTTGATTCATATCTTAAACTGCACTTCTTTTGTAAATCTCTTATTCTATTTGAGCTAATTCTATTTTCTCAAGTGTTTGTATAATGTGTTATTTTTAAATTTTGCCTTGATGCCCATTCAATTTTATGTAAATCACTTTATAGTTGAAATGTACGATAGAAATAAACTTGCCTGGCCTTAAACATCCTAATTTAAAAAATGTTCAACACACAAGTGAAACAATGGCTTTAACAACAAGGATATAAACATGTACATAGTCTGATTTATCTGTTAGATTGTTTTAATCCCAAATTTATTTCATTAATTTTTCTGGTTGGGATGTTTTAACTTGAATTTAAAAGTCTAAAAAGGGACAGAAGCTGCAAATTTCACTTCTTCCTATGTAACACCATCAGAGTTGGGAAGCTTTGGAAATGTAATATGTGACAGATTATCAGTTACCTCATTTAAAATGCAATAAGTAATGTAACTATTTTTATTTTATCTTGTGTCTTCAGCTTGAACAGCACTTTGGTGAATTGAGGTTGTTTTTAAATGTGGTATATAAATAGACTTTGACTTTAAGTGTTCCCATTAAGCACCAAAATCTAAGTTCAGCTGTTTTTCATGCATACTGACATTATTTATAAGGGAGATCATTTATCTCTTATTTGAAAATGTATTCATTAGTTCATGTAGATTTTGGAATATAAAATAAAGATTGCCACTTTGCACATTGAATTGCCATTTTGCAGAATGCATTTCCATTTGAATAAAGGTGCAGATACGCTTCCATAGTGTATATGGTCTGTTTGCTGTGTAGATGAGAGTATATGACTGATTAATGGATGCATTTATTTATTCTTAACTATTTTTATTTATTTATTATTTGGATATACGAGTCTGGTCTTGAGCGCACCTGAATTTGTTGGATGTTCTGTGTGATGACAATAAAGTCATCTTTATCTTTATGTAAAAAGAATGTCACATAAATATGACCATATTTATTAAACTATAGCCACACTGTTCAAAGCAGAGGTTGAACTACATTTCCCAGAACACCTTGCGGCCTGCAGAGGTGGTGGTTTGTCTATGGCGAGGGTCATAAACCAAAAATTCAATTTACCCTTTCACCTCTGCAAACTGTCCAATCACAGCAGGAGTTATGCTGGAAGTAGTAAAACCAGCCTGTCTTGATTGGCAGCTAAAATCAACCAATAGGAGTGCAGGAGCTGCTTGAGTGGACCAATCAGGAAGCGAGGTGGGCGGGATTCCTGTCCAACAGGGCATCGGAGGAGGAGGTGTTCCTGGTAGCCATCTTGGATGTGCGGACTGATTGTTTAGCGAGAAGAATTGACAATTTTTTTTAATTTTGGAAAAAACAGCGTTTATACTGACTCGTAGAAGAATTACCGGACTGTGTCGACCGAGGGAAGAAATCATACCTCGGGAAAAATCCAGGTAAATCAACCACGGAGGTAAAAAAATGTGCTAAATTAATGTGCTTTTCCCTCCACCACCTCCTCTCTCTTCTTTCTCTCTCTCTCTCTGCCTCTTTCCAAATTGTGTGTGTCTCTCTGTCTCTGCAACATCAAATATCGCAGCCGGTTGAGAAGCTGCAGGTCGGTGCACTCAAAGCAACTTATATCAGATGTGTTTCTCTCTTTTAAAAAGGAGAAACTTTTCCTGCACAGCTTCCGAGGGTAAGTTTGGAGTTTGTTTTGGATGTTGGTGCTCCTATTGGCACTAATGATGCCTCCTCATTGTTTATAAACATCTCACAGGGTTGCATCATGTTTATCCCCCTCGGTCCTTGGTTGTTTAGTCAAGTTTAATATTTAAAATGAGCTTAAAAAAACAAAAAAACAAGAGTAAAAGTGCCCCAAACTCTGCAGGTCAGTGTGCATGTGTTGGGGACAGGACGAGGCCTTTCTGCACCTGTTTGCAAAAGTCAAATTAAAGCTAAATTTAACCTAGTTTTAGTTCATTTTTTTTAGTAAGTAATGTGATGCATTTGTTAAACCAGAGCATGCAGGTTAGAGGCTTTTAATGCACACTGTTATATAAGTTTATTTATCAGCTGAAATGGGGGAAAATATAGTTTAAAATGAAAAAATTACGCTTATTCAAGGAAATACTAAATATAAAAATGTCTAAAAGAAAGCAGGGGTGTTAGATTAATCTGAATTTAAAGGCCACATGCAGCATAATTTGATATAAAGTGGGCCGGACCTGTGAAACCATTGCATAACCTTTACATAATAGGGCTGGACAATAAATCTATATTATAATCAATATTACATCGATATCGTGATATTTTATAGATATCATCTTAGATTTTGAATATTGTGATATAATGATAAGGAATAAATGTCTTTTCCTGCTTTTATAGGCTGTATTATATTAAATATTTACATTTCTGAGCTTAACAGACTACTACTGTACTATTATCTGTCTTTTATCCACTTAATCATTAAATCCACATTACTGATGATTATTTATTAAAAAATCTTGTTGTGTAAATATTTTCTGAAAGCATCAATATATTTTGCGTGGTAATATTGTATCGATACACAGAAGCCAAGTATCGATCTTTTATTGTTTTCGGCACCAGAATAATAAAATAAAATTACCTTTTTCAGTCCACTAGCTAGGTCTAGTTTGTTTTTAGGGACATAATTTGCAGGTGAAAAAAGGTCATTAATTGCAATATATCGCAGTATGTCGCAATATATTTAAAAATTGCAACAATATATCGTATCGTGACACAAGTATCGTGATAAGATCGTATCGTGGAGCCTCTGTTGATTCCCCCACCCCTAAGATCGACCAACCCTAATACATAATATATAATATATTCTGACTTTACTTTAATAAACCATCTAATTATAAAACAGATGCAAAGCCTGATAGAAAAGAAATTAGTGCAATTTCAACAATATTACATCAGCGCAGTTTTTGTTTTTATTGATGCTCATCACAAAAAAAGCTTTAAAAATATGTTAATTTGGGGGTTACCATGGTGATACTGATATAATCTGTCAAAGCCCACCGAGGCAAAATTAGTCTTAGTCAGTTATCTGTAGTTGGACGTCCGCAGGAATATCAGAAGCGAAAGTAAGCGAGAACACTAATTTTCATACTTTGCATAGTTATCTAGCGGGATCCAAATTGGACCCATTGGCCGGCCGGTTCTGGGCCTCTTGCCGTATGTTTGACACCCTTGGACTAAACATTAAAACCTTAGACGTATGAAATGTATAACTGGGTTAAAGTCCTATATGTCATAGGTTTTATATTTAAAGATAATAATGTTACCAGTATCTTAATATATTACAGATTACACTGATACCACATAAAGACTGGTGATGTGTTCAAAATGAAAAGGATATGTTTTATATTAACAGCGTAGTTTCAGATAGTCAGACTTCTGTATTTCTGCCCACAGTGAGTAGAGTAGGTCTGGTGTTTGGCTCGTAGACGTCTGCTTCCTTTAGTCGGAGAAAAGCAGCGTTTTCTAGAGCTAGACGGAGAAAAACCAGCTGTACAAGTTCTCTTAAATCTCTTAAATTAAACATATTTCTTAGATTTTTAGTGTATGAAATGTTCCACTGAGACAGATACGTGCTTCATTGGTCACTAAAGGCGTCGTCAAGACTGGTTTTATGGATCGTTACTCGTGTCCGGTAATTTCTGTAACTATTTAAACTGGTTTTTAATGGTTTAAACTGGTCCGTCACACTCTGTAATTATTACTACTTATGTCTGAAATATGTGATGTGATGTTATTCTGGTTAGAAACAATTCTTACAATCTGCCCGTTTACGTCGTCATTATAAAGATATAAACGCTTGTTTCCTTCTCGTTTATTCTCCTTTATTTGACGCTCTCTCTTTAAATGGTCGGAGATTAATAGCTCAAGTGCTTCATCAGGTTTATAGACATTAGATTTTAAGTTACTGACATTTATTTTGGACATTTTTAAACTCAAATACACATTTAAAAGTTCAAAGTCCTTAAATTAAAATAAATAATCCCATGTCCTTGTTTTCTTCATCTATTTCAGAAACAGTGACAAACCAAAAAAAAAAAAAAGGCAGTTTCTGACTGAGAAGGTGAAGCATTAACCTATAACACCCATTTGTACTTTCTTTTAATACATCCCTACATACATAACACAAACAATACATTTATAATAATAGTAGATAAAGCACATATATAATAATACACTGACGTCTTCCTGGCTAACACCAACATGATACTTTGATGGGATGATGTGACTCAACACTACGTCACTCTGAGCTTTAGTGGAGGCTTCAAAATAATAATTTGAAGGTATTTCTGTGATAATCTTGACAAATATAATATCACAAAAATACTCCAGTCTCTCTTCGTACTTTACCGGGTGCTTCTGGTTGAAGTGGTGAAATAAGTTTGTTGTATTATTATTATTATTAATACTGTTGTTACAGTCTTCTTTCACTTCTCTAATTCAGCCGACTTTTGCTTTCAGCCGTGCGTAGCGTTATAACGTCATATTAAAGATGATACTCATATTATCTTGAACGATACTTACTTACTGTTACTGTTGTGGTTTCAGGTCATACAGCATCGGTGATATAAGATAAAATAAGATATTTCTTTATTAGCAGCAAAGTGGACACCAAAAAATCGAAAGAGCATCAATAAAAAGGATGCATAAGCATTAACACTAGTATATAGTAGTAAAAAATAAAGTAACCTTATGTACGAGAGTTATATTGGTGTTCGTACTCAAGCTTTAATTTAAGATAGTGTTAAATATTTGTTTCCTTTAGTGTTTAATCCTCCAAGTTTCAAACACTTCTCGTTCCTACAGTTGTAAGTTTGAGCTTCACTGTGCAGATTAATGAAAGTTTCTCTTACTAAACCTGTCACAATAATTACTGAGTCATCGTACAGTTACTTAATTATCAGCTTCGTCATCACGTCTATATATGGACGTAACGTATGATACATGGGATTTTTTTTTTAACTTAAGTATTGCCACACAGTCTATTCATGTCACATTGGCTGTAAGTGAGTATTGTCCTCCATTCTTCACTGTGCAGATTAGATTAGTTAAAATGGCTTTATTGTCTCTATATTCATAATACAGTGAATTTAAACATACTACTACATACATACGTTCAGCATCATCAGGCACAATCAATCACGACCCATCATCAAACTATACAACATAAAAAAGAGAAACAAGGCAGGTAAAGTAAAAATAGTGTCAGGTAAAACATTGCACAAATATATGAATAGAGTGGAGCCTGCAGAAGCAAACAGTGCCACTTATATGGAGTTAAAGGTAAATAACTCTCCTCCCAACCATAATGGCTGTCTCCCTTTGCATAATCATCATATCAGTGGTATAAAATGATCTTCAAATGACAATAATATCGCTTATCACTATTATTTCTGAGACAATATATCGTCTAACAGAAGTAGTTATCGTGCCGTTCCGTTCTCGTCTTACGTCTGCGTTTTAAAGGACGAGTCTACGAGCCGGATTGGTGAGAAGAAGAAGAGTGAAGTGGAAACTGGAAGGCTTGTTCAGATCAAATCAAGCGGAGCTGCTGCACCTCTGCAGGTTTTTGCGAAGGTGTGGGTGTGTTTTATTTATGCTGTAGAGCGTAACGGCTGAGAAACAATTAGGACCATAATGCTTCATTGATCTGATTCACTGACTCTCAATACTTTATTCACAACAGCTGCTCTTTTTTTTTTTCTCTCCACTTCTTAAAAAACGAGTTGTGAAGCCGACAACAAAGCCTGATTTAACTTTTAACATCATCAAACAAAGAGAAATGTCCTCTCCTGCTCACATTAACCTCTATATACTATAATGTATCACAGCAGAGTTTTACAGCTCTGATCTGATTCAGGTTGCATTTCTCTAAAAGTCGATTCTGGTTTAACTTTCTTGCCGCTGCGGCCCAAAAAAAAACCCAACAGCCAAAACCCACGACCCCCATTCACATGAATAAGAGGACTGACGTTTACAGTGAAGGAGGAAACATCTTGTGTCCAGGAGTTAAACTTTTAACATGAATTATATTTACATATTTATAGACTTTTTAAAGTTTTAATGAAGTAAAGGAGAAGATTTTAAGGATTTTAAAGAGATAATTGAACCTTTTTTTTGTAGAAAAAACAAAATTAGACACATAATATTATTAAAAATGTAGTATTTTTATGTACATGTCTGTTGAGGATCTTTAGTGTCAGTTAATTAATTATCAATTAAACAATTTGAATTAAAATGAGGATAAAAAAAACGATTTTAGTCAAATTGAAGGCACATTTTAGTAGATAAGTGAGCCATGTATGAATGTAGAACAAACACAGTCGTCTGTTTATTTAACAAACATCCAGGAAGTTAAATGAAGAGTTAAACTCCTCCACAGCGAAGACTCAACACATTTTTATTTCTTCTTGAGTTTTTCCTCTTGAGTCCTCGTTAAAAGTCACACATGCTTTTGTTTAACGGCCGGTGACCGAAGCTGATAACTGGCTGAGAGGACAAACTGACGACTTCACCTCACTCTGAAAATATGTCTGTTAGGTTGGTTCAGTCACATAACTCTACACCAGAGGAGTTAAACTCAACCAGGGAAGGAAGGAAGGAAAGAAAAGGAAGAAGGGAGGAAGGATAGAGGGTAGGAAGGAAGGATAGAAGGAAGGATAGAGGGAAGGATGGATAGAGGGAAGGAAGGAAGGAAAAGAAGACGGGAGGAAAGGAAGGAAGAAGGGAAGAAAATAGGGAAGTGAGGAAGGTAGGATGGATAGAGGGAAGGAAAGAAGGAAGGATGAATAGACGGAAGGAAGGAAGGAAGGAAAAGAATGGAGGGAAGGAGTGAAGAAAAGAGGGAAGTGAGGAAGGAAGGAAGACGAAGGAAAAGAAGACAGGAAGGAAGGAGAGAGGGAAGGAAGGAAGAAAGGAGAGGGAAGGAAGGAAGGAAAGAAAGAAAGAAAGAAAAAACAGAAGACAAGAAGGGAGGAAGGAAAGAGGGAAGGAATGAAGAAGTGGAGGAAGGAGGGAAGTGAGGAAGGAAGGAAATTAAGACAGGAAGGAAGAAGGGAAAGTGGGCCGGCTTGGACACCTCATCGGGCCGTTTCTGGCCCCCGGGCCTCATGTTTGACCACCGCTGCTCTAGATGCGTTTTCTGGGTCAAACAGTTTAACGTGAGTCCGATCAGACGCTGACAGGAAATGTTGATTTGACCCTTTTTGTTTTTAATAAAAGTTTATATTCACACGTTTATTTCAACAAAGGGAAACTTTAAACCGCTTCGTGTTGCAGCGTCATCGTCTCTGCCGTGTTAAATAAAGCGCATGTTTACATCAGATAACGGTCCATAACAGAAAGCAAAAGTAAAGACTGTCTGATAGAGGAACTCCAGAGTGTTATAAAGTCTTTTATAATCTTTAAATCGGGTCACATCAGACATTATGATGCTCTGCTGTTATCTGAACTCATGACAGAAGCTGCTTTTTGTATTTTTGAGGAGAAACATTTAGCTTTGTGCTTTAAATATAATACTTTTAATAACAATATCAGCCTCTAAAACACATTCATCTATAATCTAAGGCTGCATATCTTTAATAATAAACATAAGCAGCTGTATAAAGTCTTTTTCTTAAATATAATTGACTAAATCTACATTAAAACGAGGACATGAAACCAGGATCTGATTAAAGAAAGAGTCAATAATTACATCACTGAGCAGGAATACACAGCTGCAACTTTAGTTATTGATTAATCTGCAAGGATCGATCATGTTTATCATCATTTCAGCCACGTAGATACAAGAAAGAGAAGAAAATATAGCACTCAGGTCTTAAGAGTTATAAAATAAAATAATAATCAGTGAATTTTTTGCCATTTTTGCTCAAAAATATCTCAAACTGATTATTAGATTATCAAAATTGTTTCTGATTAATTTGAAATCGTTGCAGCTTTACAAATATAGTTCAGTAAATACCCAAAAAAATCTCTTTTTTTCGACTCAGATCAGTCGATTTCTAGACTTTCTGCAGTTAAAAGCGTCGGCCATGTTTTATTTATTTGTAGTTATGATCACGATGACTTAATTAGATATATTTAGAGACATTTGTTTAATTACATGAGTACAAAACAGAAACCTCACTTGTTAATGATCATTGCGTAATCCCTGCCATTTAAAGTAGTGAAACCTGTTCAGCCTGTTTTATTTAATTACAATCAACTCAGAATAATAAACAAATGTTCAAATGGAAAAGTGGCAACAAGTTCAGACGTGTTCAGAAGAAAAAGTGAATAAAGGACGAGCTGATGAGGAAGGGCTGCAGGGAGAGTAGTAGTAGTAGTAGTATACATGGAGGAGAAGAAAAAAAGGTGATTTATGACATTTAACAACAGAAAAAGAGTTCCGGAATGTTTTAAATATCACAGAAATATTTATGACATTTATCATAGGAAAAAGAGTTCCGGAATGTTTAAATATCACAGAAATATTAATGACATTTATCATAGGAAAAAGAGTTCTGGAATGTTTAAATATCACAGAAATATTGATGACATTTATCATAGGAAAAAGAGTTCCGGAATGTTTAAATATCACAGAAATATTTATGACATTTATCATAGGAAAAAGAGTTCCGGAATGTTTTAAAATATCACAGAAATATTTATGACATTTATCATAGGAAAAAGAGTTCCGGAATGTTTAAATATCACAGAAATATAAGATTCTAAAGTATTTAAAGGAGGATTTTTTATTTTAGTTACAGTTTAAGTCTATTAGTGAAGTCAAACTCACATCCTTTATTTATTATTTTATGAGGTTTTAGGGCTGAAACTAACATTATTTTCATTATCAGTAAGTTTCTTGATTCATTCATTAGTTGTTTGGTCCATGTCAGAAAATGAAGAAAAATGTTTCCCAAATGTCTCGTTCTGACCTAAATAACAGTTGAGATTTGGACACTTTTTCTTAATGAATCCAAATGATTGTTAATTAATTGATTTATTTAGTAGTTGATAACTAATTGATTAATCGTTGCAGCTCTGTTAGGTTTCAATTTCATGTTTTTTAATACTTTATTTATTGTCATCATTTCATTTTATACATCTTATACATCTCACTACACAACATAATAAACAATTAATTAATATAGCAATTAGTTAAAATAAATCAGTAACAATATTCACTATACAGATTTAAATTATTTCAGCATATTGTGGACAATTTAAATCCATAAAAAATAAATAAATGTTTGAGGTTTAGATTTTAACATTTACAAGTAAAAGTAATCATTCTTTATTCGTTAAGAAGTCAAAAACACGACGGTTTTTAGTGGCAAACTGAGCAGAATAATATATGAAATGTATCCGTCACATTCAGTTATTGTACTTAACGAGCCACTTACTCCAAAAAGTGAAGATACTTGTGAAAAACTCTTTATTTAATCAGGTTAAAAATGTTGATGTTTGATATTAATCAAAGTTTAATTGTTAGATCCTTCTCATTATGTAATGAGAAGAGTCGTCACTCTGCTGGAAAAACAGGAACTCGCTCTCAATCTTTGGCTGAATACGAACACCAGCTGTCATTTTAATCAGCGTCAGTCGATTCATAATGAAAGAATCTCTACTTTGTATGTTTTCATTAATTTATTACCATTTATTACCACTGGAGCTTAATGAATGTGTACATCTTGCTGACAAGCGATTGGAGCTCATCTCACCTTTAGATCTGCTAGAAGAAAGCAAAATCCTCTCTTTCCATTCCTTCTACCTTTCCTTCTTTCCACCTCTCTTTTTCTTATTTCTTTAAATTCACTTTAATGGAAACGCAACAATCTGATCATTCTTGTGTATATTTTTGTGTGTCTGTTTTCTGCAGTGAAAGAAGGCATGAAGACATCATCCTAGTCGTCAGTCATGGCCGATAAAAGGAAACTTCAAGGTGAGATGTTTCAGTGTGTGTTAGTGTGTGTTTGTGTGTGTGTGTGTGTGTGTGTGTATGTTTGTCCCATCGAGTGTCTAATCAGGCTCCAGGTAAGTGAGGTTTTACTACAGATTACAGCACAGCGAGCATCAGTCACTTCATATTTCTGTCATTAGAAAGTCCCTCGATGGCATCTTTGTGCTAAACTCCTCCTCATCTGTCACTCTTTAGTAGTCTAAAGTTTACATCTACTATTATAGAGTGATGATAAATATATATTTCTTTCACTCCGCATTATAAAAACCAGAAGCCAGAAGCTGCCGGTAAACAAAAAGTCACATGTGCTCACAAGTAGCTCGTTAACTGAGTTGTGTGAGCTGTCGTCCTGCCAGATTTTTAGATTAGTTTATGGCTCCAGAAATGAATAAATCAGATTTTTGGTTCCTGAAGCTTCAACAGAAACATTGAGTGACTTAGCCGAGAGTGTGTGTAAGTGTGAGAGAGAGAGACAGAGAAAGAGTGTGAGAGAGAGGGAGAGACAGAGAGAGTGTGAGAGAGAGGGAGAGAGAGAGAGAGACAGACAGAAAGAGTGAGAGAGAGGGAGAGAGACAAAGAGAGAGAGAGACAGAGAGAGAAATACAGAGAGAGAGAGACAGAGACAAAGAGAGAGAGACAGAGAGACAAAGAGAGAGAGACAAAGAGACAGACAGAGAGAGAGAGACAGAGAGACAAAGAGAGAGAGAGAGAAAAAGGCTGTATTTGAGCCTCAGGCCGAATTGTCACCAAATCAGGCAGTGAAGCGAACACACACCAGTCCTCCTTTATTTGAATAGTTTAGGCTGCAGGATGGGAGGAACCTGCAGAGGCCCGCAGCGTTGAAGTGGAACTCAACTGCTGGCGTTACGCTGCTGGTAGCCAATCAGTCTGATCAGAGATGTACAATCCTGCCACGAGAGAGAGAGAGAGGATAGTTAGTTAGGTTAAATAGTTAGACTTTTTTTATGGCATCAATTACAGGGATCCTACGCATCCTGGAAAACATGAAAAATGAGAGAAAAAGTGACTGTAATGTCCTGGAAAAGCTTGAGTTATCCTGCGAAATGATTTCTCCTCTCTCTCTGCTTCTCTCCACCTAGTGAGTGAATGCAAATGTTTTAAAAGGTTTGCACAAAGCTGCTCCCCGTGACGCTCTACATGCTCAGAACTTTGTCATAATTTCTAAGCATGTAAAAGATTATTTCATAGATAAGTTTTAGCTGTAGACTGCACATCTGTTAAATTAAACATCTGGATGGTGGGAGAGGAACAAACATAGAAGCAAAGCTGGGTAAATTTACCATATGCTAGGTGTGCGACTATAGAAAATGACACCTTTCCAAAGCATGGGGAGGGGGAGAGGGGGGGTATTAGGACCTGGCTCCAAATTCAATAATTGACCCAGTAATATAGTATAATATAATATATGATAGTGCAGATATTGTGGAGTCCGTTAACCAGCCAAGACCTGCCTGAAATAGGAAAAACTAAACATCCGCTGGAAGTGTTGCATGCAGAAGTGTGCAAAAACATACTTCAGAGTTCACTGAGAGAGAAAGAAAGAAAGAAAGAGAAAGAAAGAAAGAAAGAAAGAAAGAAAGAAAGAAAAAAAGACAAGATTTTTATGCCATCAATTAAGACTTGGCTCAAAATTCAGGAATAGACTCAATACTATGATATGATAGTGCAGTTTGACCTCCTCTGCATGCTGAATTGTGCAAAAACAGACACACAGCTAATAATATGCATGAAGAGCAGAAGTTTAAATTTAAAAGCAAGCCATAACATTTTAGAAACTCCTCTAATCCAGCGACTCTCCCTCCTCCCCTCCCCACTCCTCCCAGTTACCAAACCCGTCAGTGCCAAGAGTCAAAACAAAGATAAGAGTCTCTTCTGCCAGCTGGTCCTGAAGCTCTGCACACACACACACACACACACACACACACACACACACACACACACACACACACACACACACACACACACACACACACACCCGAACAAATCATCTCAAAACAAAAAGAAAATGATATCAAATATTGTAGGAAACCACTGAGTTTTATCTGACCCTCTTTCTGCATCGATTTTAAAAATTTGGGCTCAGTGATGAGTTTAGATTATATATTTTAACTCCCAACAAAATGCACTGCAGGTATTTTGGAAAGCTGCAGTTTCAGCGTGATTATAAAGTCAAATCAAGTCACAGATTTACCTTTTTAAAAGGGTTTTAAAATCTCTCAGCTCACTGTTGCCTCTCTGCTCCGTCTATTTCTCCCTGCATCATTTAAAACCCTGCTGCTGACCAAATAGAGCTTGAATAGTCTGTATTTTTGTTATGTGGACAATTTATTTTGCATGTTTCCAACAGCTGCTTCACAATGACAGATTTGTTTTGCTGATGCAGAAGCAGGAAATGTTCAGTTTGCAGCAGCAGCACCTTGATACAGCTGAGAATGATCAGTAAACAGTAAAAAACTGTTAAAACGAAACTCCAAACTACAGAGATTAAGTTACAAGCTACTAAAATACTGAGAAATGAACACAGCCACATGTTTTAAAGGCATCTGTTTACTTTGAGTTTGAGATGCACGCGTGTGTTCACAGTTTGATGAAGTTTGATACGATTTAAAGCAGATAAAACCAGGCATGTGGAACAAAAGCAGCAGAAGCATTTTGCAAAACGTGCTCCTCTATATTAGAGATTAGTGAATCTTTTCTATAATTTTTAAGTAGCTATTAGTTTTGTTTTATCCAGAACCAACGCTTCAATTTCTATAGAATTGGTGCAAAGTCAGTCGGAAAAAACTTTTTAAAAAATGTTTCTTTTCCCCAAATGTGTACAAATTATATAAAATCTAAAGTACACATTTCTAATAATTGTACACTTAATCCTCACGTTGTATTTTCAGAAAGTTTTATTATATTTTTCCTTTTCCCAAAATGTGTCACTACCAGAAACACACAACAAATAGTATATAATAAAAAAGAGTTATATTAACTTCTTAATTTTTTTGTTTATTTTTATCTTATAAACGTCATTTTTTGCAATTTTATTAAAAGGTTTTTAGATGTAAAACAATAACAATTAAACTTTTAACACTATTTTGAGTGTAATTTTTGAAGTTCATTGTATTTTTAAAATCGATTTTTCTATGTAAAGAGCATAAACTTCATCATACTGATTTAAAACTGCAGGATTCATTAGTTTTAATACACATAAACCAAACACTATCATAACATACTAGTTGATAACTCAATGTACTTTATTTTTGACTAAACATCCCATTTATCGGTCGATGGTCCATATACAGTAGAGACAGCAAGTATTTGGAGGATTACACAATGTTTTTGGTTGTTGTTAAAAATGATGATTTAGTTTGACTTCATGTGTCCAATTACATTTTAACCCTTAAACTTTGGGCCCTGATGAAAAGCCTTAATCTCCCACACAGCTGCTTCCTGTATGAACCTAAACCCACTCATTGTATTTTATTAAAGCTGAAACACATCATTTTATGTCAAATTGAATGTGCTGCTCAAACACTTCCTCTCTGCACTGTGCATCAGTAATGTTATAGAGGGTTTTATCCATATTATCCTCTTTTTTTGGGGTGTTTTTTTTAATGCACAGTGTGACTTTGCATCCATGTTTTGTTGTGTGCACATGTCTGTTACTAATGCTGCAACACTCACACAGACACTAGGGCATGTTTTAAGGCCTCAGACAGAAACACTTAAAGTCAGGATCTTATGTTCTCAACACTCTGACGTAAAATTTTAAACAGTACGACGGTGTAGCGACGGGCGGGGGGGTTAGGGTAAGGGTTAGGGTTGGGGGGGGGGAGCACTCGGATCGTAATGCATCGCAAAGCTCGACACACAGAGAAAACGTCCCTCACAGTCACTTAGATGTTATTCTTCAACTGACGTTTGTCACCTCAGGATTCAGGCGTGTTGATTCTCTTCACGTGACTTTAACCTTCCTGTCGTCCGTCCTCCCTCCCTCCTTCTCTCTTTCTTTCCTTCCTTCTTTCCTTCCTCCATTCCCCTTTCTTCCTTCCTTCTGTCCTTCCTTCCTCCATTCCCCTTTCTTCCTTCCTTCTGTCCTTCCTCCCTCCCTCCCTCCCTCCTTCTTCTTCCTTCCCCCCTTCCTTCCTTTCCTTCCTTCCCCCCTTCCTTCCTCCCTTCCTCCTTTCCTTCCCTCCTTCCTTCCTTCCTTTCCTTCCTCCCTTCTTTCCCCTGTCGACCCCTCCTTTCCTTCCTTCTTCCTCCCTTCCTTCCTCTTTTCCTTTCTCCCTCCCTCCCTCCCTCCCTCCCTCCTCCCTCCCTCCCTCCCTCCCTCCTCCCTTCCTTCCTCCCTCCCTCCCTCCCTCCCTCCCTCCCTCCTTTCTTTCCTTCCTTCTTCCCTCCTTTCCTTCCTTCTTCCTCCTTTCCTTCCTTCCTTGACTCGAGGACAACAGGAGGGTTAACACACACACACACCACACACACACACACACACACTCACACACACGGAGAATGCAGAAGAAGAAGTAAAAGATGAAGTACAAGCAGCACAACTTAGTCTCTTGTCAGATTGTAATGTTTTATTACAGAGGAGGTAAAAATAACAGGCATGCAGCAGCATCTTAACATCGAGGCGCTTTAAGGTCAGACTCAGATCGGAGTCTGTTCGCATAACTTCAACGTCAAAGCCGCCGTTTGTTGTTCTCGTCTGTTTGGTTGTTTTTATTTAAAAAAAACCTCCTGAATATTCCTCCTTTATTTCCTTAAAGCATCTCCAGTTGATCTGAGTGATACTTAACTTATATCTAATATCACCTTTTTTTGCATCGTTCATTCAATCTAACAATAATATGATTCAATTGTCATATTATATGTTATATATAATGTAATTATTTGTTTGTTGTCACTTTTATGTGGTCATATTTTTCTGTTATATTGTGTAATTTTAACATTTTGTAGGTTGGACGCTTTATTATCTGTCATTATCTGTCTTTTTTTCCTTGTGTGTAAATTATGTGCAAAAATAAACTAACCCTATAATGGTGATGTACAAAAGGAGGACCAGTAAAAAAACAAAAAAACGTTCCTTATAATCATCTTTTTGTCACTGTTACCTGAGTTTCTTCCCTTTTTAAGTCCCAATTTTAGTTTCAACAAGCAGTAGAAGACGTTACCTAGCAGAAAATCTGGTAACTACACCCTTACTCTCACGCTATTGTTGGCTCCTGGAGTTTTTTTTACCGTCCCCCATTTTTTTTTTGTATATATATGAAAATCAGGAAATATCAAAATTGTGGGATATGATTTTAAACATATTATCCAGCCCTTTAATTAATCACAGCACGGTGATAATGGTTTTTTAAAAAGGCACATACTATAATTTTTTTTTAGGGAAAAGAGGAATGGAGCCATCAGAGAGACTCTTAATATATTTAATATGTGCATGAATGTGAGGAAACAGACTGTGGAGCATTGATTGTTCAGGCAGTTGTTCAGTCTGCACATCAGATGAATTTCACCCAATCTGAAATTATCTATCATCCAATTTTGGGGTTTAATCTACACAGTGTCTCCCCTACTTCATAGAGATCTGCTCTGAGATTTCCTGCTTTTTTAATGCAGATATAAACGTGTCTTTATTCACTCTTCTCTTCTGTGATCGGTTGTATCATGTTCTCTTTGTTTTTTTTGTCTTGTTCTTGCTCCTCTTTTTTCTCCGCCAGGTGAAATAGATCGATGTCTGAAAAAAGTAGCGGAAGGAGTAGAACAGTTTGAAGACATTTTGGCAAAAAGGTAAGAAGAAGGATCATGATTGTTGATGATTTGTTTCCCTCTGAGGTTAATTCAGGGAAAGGATGGAAGGGAGGAAGAGGGAGGGAGGAAGGAAGGATGGAAGAAGGAAGGAAGGGAGGAAGAAGGATGGAAAAGAAAGGGAGAAGGAAGGGAGGGAGGGAGGAAGGAAGGAAGAAGAAAGGAAAGGAGGGAGAAAGGAAGGAAGGACGGAGGAAAGAAGGAAGGAAGGAATGAAGGTAGGAGGGAAGGAGAAAGAAGGAAGGAAAGGAGGGAAGGGGGGAAGAAGGAAGGGAGGGAGGGAGAAAGGAAGAAGAAAGAAAGGAGGGAGGGAGGGCGGAAGGACGGAGGAAAGAAGGAGGGAAGGAGAAAAAAGGAGGGAAGGGAGGAAGAAGGAAGGAAAAGAAAGGAAGGAATGAAGGTAGGAGGGAGGGAGAAAGAAAAAGAGGAAGGAAGGACAGAAGAAAGAAGGAAGGAATGAAGGTAGGAGGGAGGGAGAAAGAAAAAGAGGAAGGTAGGAAGGAAGGAAAGAAGGATGTTCAATGTTAACGACGCTGATAATACCTGAGTGCTCATCGCTCTCGTTAGAAGCGCCGCTCGGCTCTCAGAGTGCAGATCTGCTATTAAAGAGGCAGAAAGTCATTAGAGGTTCAGTCCTTTGTGCCTTTTATTATATTCTGTGTTTATTAAGTTGCATTATTGCATTATGTATTTAACCTTTACAGTGTTTATATATATACATGTTATATTTATATGACTCTTACAGCTTCATTTATAAGCCATGTTTGTCCTTTTTCACCTCACTTACTCTTCTACTAAAGCCTAATTTAAAAATAAAAGATTTATTTAATAGAAAGCTACAACATGAAGTTAAACATTTAAAGCGAGTTAACAAACAGAAGCTGCTGGTTTGACCCTTTTTTCCTTTTTTTTTTCTCTCCATCTCTCCCTCTTTTCTCTCTTCCTCTCTGCAGCTTCACAATGCAGCCAACGCCAACCAGAAGGAGAAGTATGAAGCAGACCTCAAGAAAGAGATTAAAAAGCTACAGGTGGTAAACTGAAGCCCAACGAACTTCTGGAAGTAAAGTTTAACTTCTTAACTTCCTGTCGTCCTCCCGGGTCAAATTCACCCCGTCTGGTTGACTGTTTCTTCCCTCCTTCCTTCCTTCATCCCTTCCTTTCTCCCTCCTTTCCTTCCTTCTTTCCCTCTTTACTACCTCCTTCCTTCCTTCCTTCCTTCCTTCCTCCCTCCCTCCCTTCCTTTCCTCCTTCCTTCCTTCCATTCCTCCCTCCTTTCCTTCCTTTCTTTCCCTCTTTACTACCTCCCTTTCTTTCCTTCCTTCCTCCCTCCCCTCCCTTCCTTTCCTCCTTTCTTCCTTCCCTTCCTCCCTCCTTTCCTTCCTTCCTTCCCTCCCTCCTACCTTTCTTCCTCCCTTACTTCCCCCCTCCTTTCCCTCCTTCCTCCCTTCTTTCCTCCCTCCCTCCTTTCCTTCCTTCTTCCTCCCTTCCTCCTTTCTTCCTCCCTTCCATCCTTCCTTCCTTCTTCCTCCCTTTCTCCCTTCCTTCCTCCTTTCTTCCCTTCCTCCCTCCCTTCCTTCCTCCCTCCTTTCCTTCCTTCCTCCTGCCTTTCTCCTCTTTTCTCCCTTCCTTCCTTGACTCGAGGACAACAGGAGGGTTAAATTCTCATAGCTTCAAGATAAAAGCTTTATTAACACACGATTATTTTATTAACCTTTATTTCTCGCTGACAAACGTTATTTTAATTGACTTGTGAAGCAGCTTTAGTAAACAGAGTCACTGGGAAAGCAGCTAAACACAGCAAGCAGAAAGATTCATCTGTTATTATTATTATTATTATTATTATTATTATTATTATTAAACATCAGCTTCACACGTTTTCACATCGAAACCTGCCGATGATTAAAAGGATTAATGATTTTAACCTGTAGCTCGTTTACTCCGAACAGCTCGAGTTGATTTTTGGGCCCCTTGAAAACTTGAAATGAAAGGACGGAGATTGTTGTGTGTGTGTGTGTGTGTGTGTGTGTGTGTGTGTGTGTGTGTGTGTGTGTGTGTGTGTGTGTGTGTGTGTGTGTGTGTGTGTGTGTGTGTGTGTGTGTGTGTGTGTGTGTGTGTGTGTGTGTGTGTGTGTGTGTGTGTGTGTGTGTGTGTGTGTGTGTGTGTGTGTGCCCGTGCCATGGAGTATTAAATATCATCACAGTCAGCTAGAAGCAGAGAGTGTGTGTGTGTGTGTGTCATCTTCAGTGTGTTACCATGAGGACCGGAACTCCAAGCCAAGCCTGTGTGTGTCACCATCCATGACTTCTATAGACGAGTTTCTGCATGTATCTAATGAATCCGTGTCTCTCTCTCTCTCTTTTTTCTCTCTCTCTCCCTCCTCCGCTTTTGTTTCTCTCCCCTCTTCTTCTTCTTCTTCTTCTTCTTCTTCTTCTTCTCGTCCCTCAGCGTCTTCGAGACCAGATCAAGACGTGGGTGGCATCCAACGAGATCAAAGACAAAAGGCAGCTAGTAGAGAACCGCAAACTCATAGAAACGGTGAGTAGGAACCGAGCAGAGAGAGAGAGAGAGAATCATGTTCATTATAACACTTCCTCTAGGATCTGTCTTTGTTTTAAGTCTTAAAAAATCTAGAAAATGTGTCCGATAAATCCCAAATCTTGAGTTTATTACAATTTGGGTGTTTCTTTTTTTTTTTACCCCCTGAAAGAAGTCTGGAAATAGTAGAAATAATAGCAGGAAAACTTTGAAACTTTGCATAAATGTTCTTTTTCAGATTATAGAAACACCGATTATCAGTTTATGATCAATGACTCTTAATATACTGGTGTTATTAATGTCAGCGTTCGTCATTTATTATCCTTTTGTGTAAAGAAAGAAGGCAAAATAATCAAAGTTGATTCAGAGACAGATGAAAACTTTCTTTTTGCACTATAAAAAGTTTATTTGCTTCTTTCAGAGTATAAAAATGTATAAAATATGAGTTTATAAAAAACAAATTGTACAATAAAAAAGAGAAAAATAAGTGCCTGCATACATGAGTAATATAGTATTTCAGCTGGTATAGTTAGGAAATGTGTCTTTGGCTTCACCGAAAACCATGAAAAAATAACCATAAGACAATAAATCAGGACACAAATGGAGACATAACAACCATCAACAAGCAACGCAGCTTTTAAAATATCACTTTGTGCTGCCAGAGTTTTCTCTTCTTTTCCTCGTCTTAAAGATGCACCACGACACATTAGCCCAGCTTTGTTTAATAACTACGATATGTTCTCTTTGTTCTCTTTGTTTCCCGTCTTGCAGCAAATGGAGCGGTTCAAGATCGTGGAAAGAGAAACCAAGACGAAGGCGTATTCTAAAGAAGGACTGGGTCTGGCCCAGAAGGTGGACCCGGCTCAGAGGGAGAAGGAGGAGGTCGGCACCTGGCTAACGGTGAGATTGGGTGTTTAATAGAGTCGGGTTGTTGCTTTGAGACATTTTATTTGACCCTTCTTCGCCTTAAAAACTAAAAAAAAAACATCAAACTATGGTCCTGGTGGATCCTTAAAATGTCTTAAAGTTAGTTTTTGGCTTTAAATTAGATTTTAGTGTAATTATATTCGTTCAGTTCATTTTATTTATCATTATTATTATTATATTCTGATTATTTTACATAAACCAACCAAAAAACAATCAGCAGATGGAAATATAATGACACTAATCACTAGTTCCTGTCCTATATATAAGTGACTTTATAAATGATTATCTCATTTCAACCCACTACAGCAGTAAAATCCTGCTTTTGCGTCATTATGTCTCATAATATATTATATATGGGTCAATGAAAAATAACCAAATAAACTGATTATATACAGGAATACATCTCTCTCTCTCTCTCTTTCTCTCTCTTTCTCCTTTCTCTCTCTCTCTCTTTCTCTCTCTCTCTTTCTCTCTCCCTCCCTCTTTATGTCGCTCTCTCTCTCCTTTCTCTCTCTCTCCTTTCTCTCTCTCTCTCCCTCTCTCTCTCTCCCTCCCTCCCTCTTTCTCTCTCCTTTCTCTCTCTTTCTCTCTCTCTAGTAGAGAGGTCAGGTTGTTCATCCTCCATTCTTTCTCCTTCTTTCACTCACTCCTTTTTTTTTTACGTTCTCACCAGCGGCCTCATTTATAAAAATGTACAGGAAAATAAATGTGAACTAAAATGTGGAATAATATAATCCACTTCTAACAACACAACACAATGTTTTTAAACAAATTTTACATCATTTATCACAAATTATTGAGGAACAAATTGTAGTTTTTAGGATATGAGCTGCTCAATATTGACTAAATGCTTGAGTACAACAGTCACATGTGGTAATACAGACTATTACTGCAGTGACATTAGTATTATTGCACCAGTAAAGGATCTAAATACTTCCTCCACCACTGTTTGCTGAGCAGTTTTAATACAAGAAGCAGCAATGGTATTATTATTTTACTTACAGCGGTCACATGTGACACTTTTCTGCATGAAAAACGTAAAAAAAAAGGTTTTAAAATGTCTTAAAAGTCATTAAATTTGTACTTTAAAAAAAAGTGCAGATACCCTCCAGCAGACATTTGCAGCCTTGTGTGTGTTATTGTAATAAAGTGATTCATATCTTAACCAAGCAGAGGAATAAGAAACCTGATTCATGCTGCCTGGGAATGTTTTAAACTTTTTTTTTTTGACACAAAACCTGGAACTGAAAGTGACACAAATGTGGAACCAAAACCAAACTTATAACACAAAACAACGTCTCAGTTTTCACACAAAAGCGACTCTTAAAAAACCTCTTTAACCAGCAGCTGAAATACATATTTAGACCTTAGTGATATGTTGAAATTATACATAATTGGGTGATACTAGTTTTCTGATTTTAAAGCATTTATTTAGCTCAATCTGTACACTTTTATTAAGTTATTTACTGTTCTAGCAGAGTGAAATTTGGCCTGTAATGAGTTTTTATTCTAATTTTTTGTGTAATTATCTGGTTTTTAATTAATGATAATGAAACAACGAGTCTATTAATCAATACTCAAGCCTCTAATTGGCTCATCTTCATTGCATTCGTTGGTTTGTTTTGGTTAGTTTTAGGCCTGAGGAGTGAGATTTATTAATGCTAGGATGGGAGTATCAGGGTAAACCAGTGAGAACTTGCCTTCGCCATCCTAGGAAAAAAATATCACCCCATTTGTATCACTAGTGTAAATGTAGTAAAGTTAAACCACTTGATGGCACCAAAAACAAGATTTAACTATTAATAACCTGCATTTTTTTTTGATTTAACACAAAATCTGTTATCTAAACTTTATCTTTTCCTCTTTTTTTTCTCCTTCTTTTTAATCCCTCTCTTCCTGCAGAATACGATAGACACCTTGAACATGCAGGTGGACCAGTTTGAGAGCGAGGTGGAGTCTCTGTCGGTCCAGACGAGGAAAAAGAAAGGAGACAAAGAGGTCAGTGTGTCCCATCCGTCCTTTCATCCTTTCATCCTTTCATCCTTTCATCCTTTCATTCAGTGTGTTCTCCTCTTTTTATAGTTTCTTTTTTTTATAATCCGACACAGAGCGGTCAACCCTCTCACTCTCCTTTCTCTCTCTTTCCTTTCTCTCTCTCCCTCTCGCTCTGTCTCTCTCTCTCCTTCCCTCTTTCTCTCCCTCTCCCTCCCTCTCTCTCTCTCTCTTTGTCTCTCTCCCTCCCTCTCTTTCTCTCTTTGTTTCCCTCTCGCTCTTTCTCTCTCTCTCTCCCTCTCTCTCTCCCTCCCTCCCTCCTTCTCTCTCCCTCTCTCTCTCTCCCCCTTCTCTCTTTCTCTCCCTCCCTCCCCCCTCTCTCTCTCTCTCTCTCTCCCTCCCTCCCTCTCTCTCTCTCCCTCGCTTTCTCTCTCTCTCCCTCCCTCTCTCTCTCCCCCTTCTCTTTTTCTCTCTCTCTCTCTCTCCCTCCCTCCCTCCCCCCTCTCTCCCTCCCTCCCTCTCTCTCTTTGTCTCTCTCTTTCTCTCTCTCTCTCTCTCCCTCTCTCTCTCTCTCTCTCTCTCTCTCTCTAGCAGAGAGGTCAGGTTGTTCGTCCTCCATTCATCTTCTGTCTCTCTTGCCTTGTTAACCTTGCTCACCACTTCTCTTTCTCCTTCTCCTTCTTTCACTCTCTCCTTTTTTTATCGTCCTCTCCAGGGGCCTCATTTATAAAAAAAGAAGAAAAGAAAAAGTCTCTTTAACTTTACCCTTGACGACAAGCTTTTCATTTCACAGAATGAAAGAAAAGTGTTTAAATCTCACACACACAAAGTCGTAGTTTGGCTCATATTTGTGTGACTTTATTTATTTATATATTTATTTATTAGTTTAATAAATGAGACCCAGAGGGATTTATTTCTGTTTGTGCAGTTGGGTTCAGTCGGCCAAACGCGTAGGACTGAACATTGTCTCAGTGGAATAAATTCTGATATCAGGTTTCACACAAGCTCAAAAAGATGTTTTTAAATCCTTTAAACTCAAATCAATTAAAGTCTCCTTGGATCTGCTGCTGGTCTAATAATGATGATATATACAGTATGTACAGTATTATATCTACTTTATATCAGCATGAAGGGAAGAAGTTGTTGGATGATTGTACTCTGCAGAATCTCAACTCTTGATTATTTGCTGCTTATTTGAGCCGATAGTTTAATTCATAAGTGTCTGAAATCTTCATTTCCTGCCTCACTGTGGAGTAAACAACTTTTTCCAAGGTTGCAAACTTTTCTTTTTTTTTTTACTTCTGTTTCCTGCATTTGAAAACTGCAGCAACATTATTTATATATATATAAGAATTTAGGCAGATACAGTTACATGTTTCAGGTTTTAACTACACTATAAAATAAGAAATCTCTACCATATGAACATTTCTTTCTTTTAAGCAATTATTAATCTTATCCTTTTTTTATATATTCAATAATGTTTATATTAGCGCCTTAAATAACATAAACACATTGAGCAGAAGCTCTTTTCATGCATAGTAATGCAACAAAAAGTGCTTTATAGAGTAATAAACATTAAAAAAAAGAAATGAAATAATAAAAACAGGAACTGACTAAAACCTTTCATAACTCATGATTCTCCAATGAGGAAACACCAGATCTAAGAATTCCGGAATTCCCAAATAAAATAATTATAGATTATAATAAAATATAATAAATAGATTTTTTTTTAAAATAAAGTCATTATTAGAGCTAGGCTGTCTTTTCTTGTATTTAAAGGCTGCTTTACAATACATTGATGTAATTCTCTCAATATAACAGACTGTTAGTCATTATATCCACATTACTGATGATTATTTATCAAAAATCTCATTGTGAGAATATTTTGTCAAAGCATCAATACTCATCCCTACAATATTGTCACAGTATTGATATCGAGGTATTTGGTCAAAAGCCCCTAGTCACTATAAAATAAAGCGGGTAAATGTGAGGTAGGGGCATTAAAAAGGAAAATAAAGATAAGAAGAAAATAATATAATGAAACAACGAAGAGGAAATGTGATGAAGTAAAACCATTTAGAAAGTGAATAAAACTGAAATATATTTCCTTTTAAAAAACCCACTAAATTATCTGTTTTTGCTGGTTTAATACATTTAAATTCATGTTTAAAGGCTTTTGATTAACAGCGAGGGAAAAGTGGTTGTTCTTTCTACATCAACATATTTAATAAATGAAGGGGTCAGCTGGTAAATGTGAGGTAGGGGCATTAAAAAGGAAAATAAAGATAAAAAGAAAATAAGATAGTGAAACAACGAAGAGGAAATGTGATGAAGTAAAACCACCTGAATATAATACCACTGTTCAGTATATATAATAACATATTCAGACACACATTTACATACATTTAACAATTCAGAAAAGAAGATTTTTGCTGGTTTAATATATTTAAATTCATGTTTAAAGGCTTCTGATTAACAGCGAGGGAAAAGCGGCTGTTCTTTCTACATCAACATATTTAATAAATGAAGGGGTCAGCGGAGGGTTAGACAGGCTCCCGCTGCCCTCGGAGGAGTTTTTAAAGCCGACATTGTGCTTTTTATTTATTTACTGGCTCTGTCGTGTGTTTACTTTATAAAACACCATTAGCTGCTTGTTTCGCCTGCTCGGTCAGGATGAAAAAAGCTCGTAGCTGTACGATCATAAACTCTTAAACCAACGAGAAATAAAGCTCAAGTGCTTCGAGTTTTGTTTCCTTAAAAGCTTGTAGAGTCCCGAATGTTTTAAAAGTATCTCACACAGGCTATGAAGTCATGTAAGGATTAGAAATACCTTCGTTTTTAATACAGATCATCAGGTTGAGAGTTTATATTTAGCCTCGTGGAGCCTTCGTGCAAATGTCTTCACGTTCCCGACATGTGCTGCCGCAGCATTAATATGAATCCAGATGAAACACATTAATATTTTTCCCACTCTGATGCCTCCGCTAATGCACAACATGCGTCTAAAGTGTCCTGCCGCTTTGTGTGTTTGTGCAGCTCCCAAAAAGACGGAAGAAGTCGAACGTTAATACGCTCTTTCCTAGGACATGAAATCCATTATATGCATAAAGAAAAGAAAAAAAAGAGAATAAAGTATCACATTAAGTTGGCCGAGCGCCTTCAGAACATGTGAAAAATTAAATATTTAAATCAGTAGCGATCGGGTGAATGTGCTATACGATGCATTAAAGGCGTTAAAGTGCATATGTTCACTCACCTTTTTACTATTTAAACTTTTAACATGCTTTTACTTTTCATTTTGTAAACTCTTACGCATGTTTTCATTTTGAAATCCTTTGTTATTTCCATTAATAATTAATGTTAAATCGAAATACGTTGTTTTTGCATTGAAATTCGTTGTTGTTGCATGTTAAATTACCACTTTAACACCAAATATTACAATTAAAAGGTGCTTTTATACCTTCATTTTATTCTTATTGCGTATAAAAGCGTCTTAACTCAATTAGATTATGAGACGTCTCCATTTATACGAATAAAATCTGACTTGCACTGCAGATAAAAGGGTTAAAACTTCAGATTTAGCAGCTTGTTTTCATGCATTTGTGGTGCAGGAACAGTATCCTCATACCAGAGTTTCTAGATGTCGCTGCCTCTAAAATCAGCATTTGACAGATTTAAAGTTTGACTGGGACCCTTTCTCTCTCTTTCTCATCCGTCCCCCACCGTCTCACCCCTAATTTCCACAGAATCAGGACAGGATTGAAGAGCTGAAGAAGTTCATTGAGAGGCACAGGCATCACATCCGGATGCTGGAGACGATACTGAGGATGCTGGACAACGACTCAGTGCAGGTGGACTCCGTCAGGAAGATCAAGGTTTGTTCATGTCCAGAAATACAGTTGGTAGAAGGAGGTTTATCATAGGGGGATTAACACATAGATACAAGTCATATTTAGATTATTATATAGTGCTTTACACATGGTTGTTACAAAGCATAAGAGAAGAGGAATAAATACAAAAGCAAGACTAAAAGATGCAAGTAAAACATTTAAAGAGGGTTTTTTTTCTTCCTCCTGTTCATACTGACCATTATGACCATTAGAAGATTTCTTCATTATGCACTTATAATGGAAGTGATGCATTAAAAAGCTAATATGAAGCTTCAGTCGTCCAAATTAATCAAATCAAATCAATATCTTTTAAAGTATTAAAGGGTTTTAGTGCCAAATCTCCTCTTAATGTTACAATCAAGCTGCAGCTGCACAGATTAAACACGGAGGCACAAAGTAAAATATTCACTTTATTTGACTAACTCAGACAACTGAAGCCTCATATTGTCTTTAGAGAAACTTTTAACCTTCCTGCCTGACTGTTGACCGTCCAATTAATGTTCTAATGGGTCAATATTAGATAGATAGATGTAAACTTTATTGATCCCCTAGGGGAAATTTTGGGTCCAGCAGCTTAATACACATAAAGACATCACAAACAACATAAACAGGAATGTAAAAAATTTAAAATTTGTATAAATACAATTTAAGTAAGAATAAAAAATCTTAAGAACACTATACTAAATAATTAAATACTAAATACTAAATTAAAAAAAAAAAACCCGAACCTGAGGCTGTGTGATAAAGTGCAAAAATAAAAATATAGTGCAATATACAGTTTAAAGTGAATTTAGTCCAGGTATAATGTTTAAATTATCACCCAATAATGTGTCAGACCTTTTTAGCCAGCTTCATTCTAACTTATAACAAGTTTTACACGTATGTTTGGAAATTATGGTCAATAAGCAATAAAGTGCATTTATGAAAGGATCTTTTAATAACCAGCATGAACAGGAGGAATGATTACAGCAAGAAAAACCTGTTTCAGTGTTCATGTAGGCGGCTGACTATTGTTTTAAGACGTGAAAAATTATCAATCTGTCCTTTTTATTAAAAAGGCAGCACAAAGGGACAAATGATGAAGTGCATCTTTTAAAATGTAATGAAACACACAACGTCAAACAGATGTTTCTGTAGTCTGGGATCCTCCAGATGTGAGCAGCAAAGAAGCAGCTTTATGATATTTAAGGAAATGATGAAGGAAAGAGAAAAAGGTTGAACACAGTATGCAGATACACTAATCCCCCATGATGCATTTCTTTACATTACATCTTTCTATTATTGCAAATACTCACATTTTATGTAGATTTACAGTATAAATTAACATCTTTCTCTTTCACTTTGTTCTTTGGTTATAAAGGACGATGTGGAGTATTATGTAGACTCATCGCAGGATCCAGACTTTGAGGAGAACGAGTTTCTATACGACGACCTGGATCTGGAAGACCTCCGTAAGTAGTTAAATAATTCAGTTTAGATTCATTCAGAAGTTTTAGCTTCATCATTAGATTATACTATGAATGTTAGCAGCTCTAAATCTCAAGTTTTAATCATTTCAAGAAGTACGGACAATGTTTGGAAAAGTCCAGAGTTTGTAATTTTCCAATAAAAAACATTTTAAATCAATTAATAGAAATGTAATGAATCGATTTAGAGAGAATTAAATGTCTCCAGTAGACACATTACAGTCTGTATGTATAAATAAATACATGTACTCTGTTATATTGCACATGTACAGCAGAGGGTTGTTCTTAGTAGCCTGATAACTTGACAGGACTCTGGATGAGAGACTTTTTAAAGACCTGCATCACCTACTGTTGAGGTTTTTAGAGATTTAAACTCACCAGACTAGCAGTTAATACCATGAAGCCCCTTAAAACCCTCATGTTGTCAAGGGAGGAAGAAGGAAGGAAGGGAGGAAGAAGAAGGGAAGGAAGGGAGAAAGGAAGGAAGGAGGAGAAAGGAAGGGAGGAAAGGAAAGAAGGAAGGTTGGAGGGAGGGAGGAAAGGAGGGAGGGAAGAAGGAAGGAAAGAAGGACGAAGGAAGGGAGGAAGGTAGGGGGAGGAAAGAAAGAGAATGAGGGAGGGAGGAAAGAAGGGGAGGGAGGGAGGAAGGAAGGATGGACAGAAGGAAGGAAAGAAGGAGGGAGGGAGGAAGGAAGAAAGGACAGAAGGAAGGAAGAAAGGGGGGGAGGAAGGAAAGGAAGGGAGGAAGGTGGGGGGAGGAACGAAAGAGAGAAGGAGGGACAGAGGAAGGAAGGAAAGGAAGGGAGGAAGGTAGGGGAGAGGAAAGAAAGAGAGGAAGAGGGAGGGAGGAAAGAAGGAAGGGAGGAGGGAAAGAAAGAGAAGAGGAGCGAGGAAACAAAGAACAGTCAAAACAGACGGGGTCAATTTGACCCGGGAGGACGACAGGAAGGTTAAAACTGATGTTAACGCTGTTTTTACTCATCACCTCTGAACTCTCTCTCCTCTCTTCTCTTCTCTCTCTTCTCTTCTCTCTCTTCTCTCTCTTTTCTTCTCTCTCTGCAGCTCAGACGCTGGTCGCCACTTCCCCACCGGGACACTCGCACCTGGAGGACGAGATCTTCCAGCACTCCAGCAGCACACCCACCTCCACCACCTCATCCTCACCCATCCCCCCCTCACCCGCCACTTGCACTACGGTAAGAAAACTCAAGATTAAAGTTGGGAGTTTGATCCCGTTAAAACATTCTTGTACTCTGGAAATGTAGAAAGTTAATTTTAGTTTGTGGTGATTATTCAGTTAATTTTTTTCCCCTTAGCAACAAGTAGTTTATTCAAGTGTACTACGAGTTTACTTATTTTATACTAAAGCTGAGGCAGTATACTTGAAGTTTACTTTTTATATACTATATTTTATATAGTATATGTTCCTTCTTTCCTCCCTCCTCTTTTCCTTCTTTCCTTCATTCCTTTCCTTCCTCTCTTCCTTCTTTCCTCCCTCCTTCCTTCTCTCTTTTTTTCCTCCTCTCTACCTTCCTTCTTACCTTCTTTCCTCCGTCCTCCCTTCCTTCCTTCCTTCCTTCCTTCCTTCTTCCTCCCTCCCTCATTTCCTTCCTTCCTTCCATCCTCCCTCCCTCATTTCCTTCCTCCCTTCCTTCCTCCCTCCCTCCCTCCCTCCTTTCCTTCCTTCTTCCTCCCTCCCTTATTTCCTTCCTCCCTCCTTTCCTTCCTTCTTACTCCCTTCCTTCCTCCTTTCCTTCCTTCGTCCCTTCCATCATCCTTCCTTCTTTCCTTCCTTCTCTCCTTACTTCCTTCCTCTTTTCCTCCTTACTCCTTTCCTTCCTGCTTCCTTCCTTCCTTCCTCCTTTCCTCCCTCCCTCCCTCTTCCCTCCTTACTTCCCTTTCTTCCTTCTTTCCTCCCTTCCTTCTCTCCTTACTTCCTTCCTCTTTTCCTCCTTACTCCTTTCCTTCCTGCTTCATTCCTTCCTTCATCCTTTCCTCCCTCCCTCCCTCCCTCTTCCCTCCTTACTTCCTTTTCTTCCTTCCTTCCTTCCTTCCTCCCTCCCTCCTTACTCCTTCCCTTCCTCTCTTCCTTCCTTCCTTCTTTCCTCCCTTCCTACTGTCCTTCCTTGACCTGAGGACAAAAGTATACTTTTATAAACTTAAAAATGTTCCAATTTAGTCCGAAGAGGTATTAAATTAGTAAACTTTCTAGTACACTACAAGTACATGGTCCGTAGTATACTTGCTATACTTACACTCAAGCATACTTAATAAAATGAACTTCAAGTATACTACTTTATGCTAAGGTTTGGTTTGTATAGACTCCAAATTTGAATTAAGCAAGATTTTCATGCAATTATAAAGAATAAAAATGTAGTTTGAAACTTTCCTCAACGTACTATTTTCCCACCTCCCTCCTTTCTTCCTTCCTTCCTCTCTCCTTTCCTTCCTTCTTCCTTCCTCCTTTCCTTCCTTCCTCTTTCCCTCCTTTCCTCCCTTCTTCCTCCCTTCCTTCCTTCCTTCCTCCCTCCTTTCCTTCCTTCTTCCTCCCTTCCTTCCTTCCTCCCTCCTTTCCTTCCTTCTTCCTCCCTTCCTTCCTTCCAACTTTGAGATAAGCAAGATTTTCATGCAATTATAAAGAATAAAAATGTAGTTTGAAACCTTCCTCAAACTATTTTCCCACCAAAACCAAACAAACTTGTCTCTAACGGTTGTAATGACGTAATATCAATAATTCGTCCCATTGTTAAACTCACTTCAAAGTCAAGTCAGGTCAATATTTTAAAAAGATAAACGTACAATAATTGCCTTTGTGTGCCTGCTATTGTAAGCGCCCTGCCATCTGCTCTTATTGTCATTATATCATCCGTTCTTCTTCTTCTTCTTCTCCGCCTCCTCACACACCAACACACACACACACACACACACACACACACACACACACACACACACAGGCAGAATGAAGTGAGAGTAGTTATTATAGCTGCGTCTGAATAGGAGGCGTGTTCGGTGCCGCTGACTTTAACATGAAAGGAAAGAAGAAGAAGAAGAAGAAGCCGGCTTGTGTAATGAATTCAGAGACGTGTGAAGTTCAGTTTTAACTTTTATTTATCAGAGTAAAGCTTCGGCTGGAACTGAGAACTTTAACAGAAGTTATGTTTCAGCATCTTAATTTGCTGAGGAATCGGACCAGAAATTGCCCACTTCTCTTCTTGTCTTTCCTTCCATTCTCCCTTCCTTCCATCTTTCCTTCCTTTCTTTCATCTGTCATTCCTTCCTTCCTTCCTTCCTTCTTTCCTTCCTTTCTCCCTTCCTTCCATCTTTCCTTCCTTTCTTTCATCTGTCATTCCTTCCTTCTTTCCTTCTTTCCTTCCTTCCTTCCTTTCTCCCTTCCTTCCATCTTTCCTTCCTTTCTTTCATCTGTCCTTCCTTCCTTTTTACTTCCTTCCATCTGCCATTCCTTCCTTCCTTACCTCCTTACTTACTTGGAGGTACAACGTCCATTACAACGTCATTCCTTCCTTCCTTCCTTCTTTGCTTGCTTCCTTCCTTCCTTCCTTCTTTCCTTCCTTCCTTTCATCTGTCATTCCTTCCTTTCTTCCTTCCTTCCATCTTTCCTTCCTTCCTTCCTTCTTTTTTACTTCCTTCCATCTGTCCTTCCTCCCTTCCTTCCATCTTTCCTGTCTTCTTTTCCTTCCTTCCTTCCTTCCTTCCTTCCTTCCTTCCTTCCTTCCTTCCTTCTAAAGTTACGTTTCAGCACTTTCATTTGCTGAGGATTCAAAAAGTCACAAGCTCGGTTAAAGAAAATCTTAAATCTACATTGTTCTCGTCTTTTATATTGATGGTTTTCTGCTGAATAAGGTGTTTTTCTTGTAGCTTAATGTTTCTCTAATGTTTTTTTTTAAGGAGAACTCAGAAGACGACAAGAAGAGGGGACGTTCAACAGATAGTGAAGTTAGTCAGGTGAGTCCATGCTTCCCTTCTCCCCAGTGGTTAATTCAACACATTCAACATCACATCTATAATCAGCAGAGTGCAGAAAACTACAATTAGTGCTTCACTTAATTAATGACACCTGCTCCTGTAATAAAGCGGTGAAATTATGTTGATTTCTGGACAAACTGATAATTACAAGCCTCTAAATTTGAGTTTTTGTGGTTTTTTTCTGTTTTATATCAATATAAATTAAATATTTTAGGTAACCTTACATAAAAACAAACATTTAACAATAGGAATTGGAAACATAAAAACATATAATAAATACAAATAAACCCAATTATAATAAAAAAAGGGGGAAAAAGGCATTTTTAGGCACATTTTTAATGTTTTAGAGACTAAAACAATCAATTAAAGAACAAAAAACCTACTAATACTTTTTAATATCTGTATTATATTGTCAGTATTAACCTCTCAGACTTATTTTCTAAAGATTAGTATGAATTCATGTCCACAAATGAAGCCATCTTCTTCTTTTTCATCTAATCAAGTTGAGCTCATATTAAATGTTCAGAGTGACTTCGGAGAAAAAGAAAAGTTAATCTAAAAATGAAATACATCAAACATTTGTATTTAAACTCATCATTTCTTCTTTCTTTCTTTCTTTCTTTTCAGTCACCTGTGAAGAACGGCAACCCCTCCTCCTCCCTATCCTCTTCCTCCTCCTCCTCTTCCTCCTCTTCTTCCTCATCCTCTTCCTCCTCCTCTTCCTCCGTCTCTGGGCTGACCTCTTCCTCGTTGGTCTCCATGGCGACCATCGCCGTCGGTGGCGGCGGAGGCTGCGGCGGCGGCGGCAGCTCCGGGGGCAACAACAGTCATCTAGGCAGCTTGGGGGGTCTCCTCTCCAACACTTCCGCCGGCAGCTACAGCAACGCCACCCAGCAGCCGCCGCACCCGTCAACACAGCAGCAGCAGGCCAAAATCTCAGTGGTCTCTTCCTCCTCCTCCTCTTCCTCAGTTCCTGTCATCAACCCCATCAGCTCCGCCAACAGTTACCCCGTCTCCTCCACCTCTCCCCCCAACGTCGGCACACAGGGGCTCTTCTCTTCTCTCTCCCAGCCTCAGCCTCCGTCAATGCCCACTTCCACTTCCAACAGCCTGGGCCTCAGCTTGGGCCTCTCCTTGGGGAAGGGCGGCATGTCCAGCTCCATGGCAACCAGCCCGATGTCCGGAGGTCTCGGCCTGTCGCTGAGCACCATGGCGGGCCTCCTCGCCGGCTCCACTCCGGCACCGTACGCTCAGGCGGCAGCTTCAGGCGCGGTGGGCTCCAGTCTGCTCGGCTCTCTGGGAGGAGTCAGCACCGCCTCCACCAACAGCGGCGTCGGGTCCATCGGCAGCGGGAGCATCACAGTCGGCGGGCCGACGTCCTCGTCAACTGGAGGTCTGCTTGGTCCGGCGCCGGGGTTGACCGGGATGAGCGGGATGACCGGGATGAGTGGGATAACCGGGATGAGCGGGATCGGCTCTGGGATGCTGGGGCTGAACTCCAGTCAGTCGGGCATGCAGTCGTCCCTGGTGGCGCCGAGTCCAGTCGGAGGTTTAGCGCCGGGTAGCGGAGTGGGAATCATCGGGAGCAACGGAGGCAGCTCGGGATCAGCAGGGAGCGGAGTGCTGGGAGGAAACCCGTCGCTGTCTGTGAGGCCGCCGAGCCGGCAGAAGCAGAACGGGAGCACTAGTGAGTAGCTACTGTTTATTTAAAATTGAGTTTTGAAAGTTTACAAACAAGAACAGAACAACAACAAAAACTTTCCTCCACAAACATCACGGCACCAAAATACAAAGACCAATAAATCCCCCAAAAAACAGAAAATATAAAAACACAAACACCACACAGACGCAGAAGGTAAATACAAAATAATGCGTCAAAACTCATCAGGGATAACGGCCAATTAACAGGGACAGTGCCTAGTTATTTCAGATCATGCTAAACCATTTAGATCCCGTCCCTCCGTCCGAAGAGCCTGGGCCCCGTCTTCTCCAATATAGTCCAAAAAGGGGATCCACATATTGAATAATTGAAATGGCTGTTCGCTTCAAGAGAGACGAGTTCCTTAACACTCCGGATCTTGTGTGAGATAATAGGGACAGTGTCTGAGGAGAAGTATCTGAAGCCAGAAAAATGTTTAAAATGAGCTATTTGATTGTGAAGTGTTATATAGTAACATTTCAGACATTTCAGCCACAATTATCGGAGTAAAACACACAATATATGATTTTTAACCCTTTAACATTCTGTTCAGGGTCTAATTTAACCCAGTTTTTACATTTGAGAGAAGAAACAAGACACCTTAAAAACTTTTCTTAAAGCCTAAAAATGTGATGATCTATCTTCATGTGACCCAAAATACACAAAAATGAAAAAAAGGAAATATTTTCACTTTCTAAAAATGTTATTGTGCAGCTGAAACACATTTTTGTTGCCTGTTTGACTCAAAAACTTAAAAAAAAAACACCATTTACTTATGCATTATGTTCTCCAGTGTTGTATATAACTTTATACCATTATATAGTATGATTGTAAATAATGTTTCTCCATCGACTAAAAGCGTAAAAATAAAAGAAGAATAAACTTTCTCTACTCTCTGAAAGCTTCATTAAGCATTAATCACTCATTTCTGAATGACTCATAAGGCTTTAATGAATCATTTGTGCCTCTATAATGTGTCTATAGAGACTTAATTATAAAGAGTATGTAAGAGTTAAGAGGAGAGATGCTGTCAACACTTTATATTTATCTAATAATCGATCAATAATCAAAGTATCCATCATTAAACTGTCACTTTAAATCATTATTTCTGTATTAAAAGTACAATAATCATCAGTTTATTGAGCCACAAATAAGTTTAAAGTTTGTTTTCAGCTCCTTTAATGTGTCATTATTTTATTTTTTACATTGTTGTTTTTTATATGTTGATGTTTTTGAATCTTTTTTAATTTCACTGATCTTTTTTTTCACCGTTTGTCTCTTTACGTCGCTGCTTCAGCTTCTCCCTCTCTGCTCTGCATGACAGGTTACAGCGCTGTGGTAGCAGACAGCGTAACAGACTCCGCCCTCCTCAACAGTGCCAGCCAATCACAAAGCAGCCAATCCTCGTCTTTGACCTCGTCAGCCAATCAGCCGTGAGTATGACGGAGCGCGGCACGGGGAACTTATTTCAGTCTCATTTCTAATCTACCTATTGTTGTTTTTATGGTTTATATGAGAATTAAATAGATTTTCACAACTTTCACCTGCAAATTTTAGTGTTTATAGTCAATTTTTTTATATAAATGGTAACAAATAAACCTTTTTTTAACTTTATATCCTTAATTCACACCTAATCTTTCCTCTACTCATGGTTTTCTATCCTCGTTTCTCGCTCTCACCTTATGTCTCATCCTCTTCTTCCTCTTGTCCTCCCCTCCCCAGTAAGGACACTGGTCCCAGTTTATTGGGCTCTATGAGTTTGTCGTCCAACTCTCCGTCGCCGGCTTCCTACAGCGAGGCCAAATCGATGAGCGGCGGCAGCCTGCTGAACGGGCCGCTTTCCTACTCGCAGTCCTCCGACAGCATCAAGGTGAGAAACACGAACATGCTTCACTTTTTAAAGGTTTGATTTAAAAAGTCGAGTGCTTATTTAAACTTTACATCTAAAATGGTTTGAGGGGAATTAATTTAGACGCTTTGGGAGTTTGAAATGAATTCTGGGACCATGAAGAAAAGAAGGAAAAGAAAAGAAAAGCATAAAGAAACACCTGTTACATTAGCAAAATGTCTGAATACATACATTTAAATGAGAGGTTTATGATTATTTTGCTAAAAGAAAGTGTTTTTTCCCCATTATTGGTCATTTTGTATAGAATTAATTTCCAAAAACAGAAATCTAATCCATCTGAATTAAATCTTTAACACAATAAAATGTGCAGCAAGTGAAGGAAAAATGTAAATATATAAAAATTCAAGATTGAGAAGCATGTCAGACAGAAGATCATAATAGTAAATCTTACATCAGATACTGACCAGTGAGCTTTACTTCTGTTTATTTATGATAAAAACTTCCTTTTATATTTTTGTTTCTAAGAAGATATTTGGTCTACTGAGAAAGTTGTTGTTTCTTGCAGCTCATTTTATTCTCATTGAGAGAATTTTAAAGTTTGCATTTTAAAAATTGAGGTTGACTAAAAGGCCAGAAGTATGCAGACACCTGAACGTTACACCTGTGTGCATTAATCTGCTGCTGTGGAGGCTTTACTTCATATTTTGGAGCCTTGCTGCTGAGAGTCTCTGAGTCAGATTGGACTCAAGATGTTTAGTGATGACTTCTGGTTTCCAGTTCATCCCAAAGGTTTTGGATGGGTCAAGTTCTGATCCACCAAACTATGAAAAACACTTTATAGAGCTTTATAGAGCTGGTTTTGTGCACACAGGTGAAGCACTGTGATGCTGAAACAGAAAAAAAGCCTCTTTCACAACACTGGAAGTACACGATTATCTATAATATGACTGTGTTGTGTAAGATTTATCATATTAAAGCGTCCAGACTCCAGTGTCTCAATACTTTTGGCCACATAATCTTCTTCATTTGTTCTTTTATTTGTTGTCATTTGCTTCTGAAATCGCTCCTCAGCTGCTTCACATCACGTCTAAAGCCCTTTTAGGGAAGGACACACAGGAGAAAACAAACAGCCACCCCAAAATAAAAAAAAAACTCCCAAATATGAAACTAGAAGTGATTTCAGTGACATCATCATCACTGGTACGATAACTGGTGCACGAACGTCCGCTCCAATCTGTTTTCCCATGAGTCTCCTTGTCTGTCTGCATCAGCCCCAGGAGCCTCTGAGCAGCCTGAAGTCCATGGCCGAGCGAGCAGCACTCAGCTCAGGGATGGAGGGAGACGTGCCCTCCCTGCACCTCACCTCAGGTAACACACACACACACACACACACACACACACACACACACACACACGCACACACACACACACACACACACATATATATATACCTTAATAAAAGAAGATAGAGAAATAGAAAAGCTTTAGTTTAATAGAACAAAATGTCATCTCTCCTCCTACTCTCAGCCTCCTCTGAATAAAAGCTGTGATGATATTATCTTCCCCCGACTCAACTTCTCTCCCTTTGTGTCTCTCTGTCTGCAAATCCCGAACCCCTCCCTCTTCCTGCACATCCTGTCTCGCTCCCCTCCGCCCTCCACCCCTCCGCTTCCTTCACCTTCACCTCCTTTTATCTTATCACCTCCACACACTTTCTTTAACACTCTTCTCCCCCCCTCCTCCTCTTCCAGACATCTTCCCCAGTTCTACAGCCCCCTCTGGCCCTCCGTCAGCGCCTCAGCCCTCGCTGTCAGAGGTCAGCATCCCCCCGTCGTTGGGGGTTTGCCCGCTGGGGCCGGTCCCCCTGTCCAAAGACCAGCTCTACCAACAGGCCATGGAGGAGTCGGTGTGGACGCACATGCCCCACCCGTCCGACTCCGAGAGGATCAGGTACAAACACACTTCCTGCAGCTGTGTGTGAACACTCAGCAGAGTCGGAGACAAAAGTGTTTTTACTTTATTTAAGATCGACATTAATGAAAGAAGCATCGAGGTTCTTAACTCAAGTAAAAGTGACGAGATCATGATGCAGAATTACTAAAAGTTCTGCATCCAGAATTAAAGTTTATAAGTATTATCAACCAAATGATCACATCTTGATTTTAATGTATTTATTTATTATCAAAAAGTATAAAAAGTAAAAGTGCAAGTACTGTAGAGAATGACGCTACTTATTTATATTCTATTATTTACTACAAATTTAGTTGCAAATGTCAAAATAGAGCAACTATTATTATTTAATTATTATCAATGATGCATTATAATATTACCAACTGCTTTATTTATTGTTAGTTAATCTATAACAGCGCCTTGTTTGATAAGCTGATGATCTGTTTTGCATTTAAATATTTATTTTATAATATTTGCTTCAGGAATGTTGTGGAGTTTAAGTATAAATAAGAAATAATAACATAAATACCTCAAATGTCAGAGAACAGATTTATTCTCATATGTGCATGTAGATGTGTAAGGCAGCTCTCAAAGCAGCAACGTATCATAGTGCTCTGATATATAAACAGTAAACATTATAATATATAAAATGACACAAAACATAAACATACTTTGCAGCTGATACTTTAGTAAATGAAGTATCCATCACTGTTTGACTGGACAGCAGTTCATTAATTTAGGTTTTTATTTTGGACTTCATCAGTTTTAATTGTGAAATTTAAGAAAGAAAGTGTAAAAAAAAAAAACATTCAAATGTGAGTGAAAACCAGATTTTACACTGTTAAACTTTTTGTAACGTTTTGAGGAAGTGGCACATAGTCAGCACACACACATGTTGTTTTAGGTCACTTTCGGGGACATTACATTCATTTCCTGGAGATTTACCCTAACCCTAAACCTCTCATCCAAAAATCTGCAACTTTTGTCCCCAGTTGAACAAAACATCATCAATTTACTGATCTTAAATCTGAAATGTGTCCCTGAAAGTAGCTTAAGACAGAACACACACACACACACACACACACACACACACACACACACACACACACACACCCCAACTAGACAACAGAGATAGTAGTGTTGTATCTACAGTGCGTTCAGCCCACACAGGTACAATTGACATTTAAATGTAAACACTCAAACCCTTTTGTCCCCACAGTACCTGTTGTTGTTGTTATTGTTGTTACACACACACACACACACACACACACACACACACACTTACACACTTACACACTTACACACTTAATCACTATAATTAACTTTCATGTATTGTGAAGTATGACGTCGCTGTAACTCACCGTCACCGTCATCAGTCTAACAACATGCAACATTATTGTGTTTCCATGACGACTTCACATGAAGCGTATACTCACAACTACAGCTGCAACAATTAGTCACTTAATTTAAAAAATGTCAAGTTACTATTTTTATAATCAATTAATCTTTATGAGTCAGTCATTTAAAGAAAAAAAAGGTAAATATTCTCTGGTTGCAGCTTATTAAATGTGAATATTTTCTACTTTATTAAGTTCTGTGTGACATTAATCTGATTATTTTTATTGGTTTGGATAAAATAATAAATCTGATATAATTATTGATCTTTGGGAAAACAGTGATCAGCATTTTTTCAGCTTTTGTTGGACCAAACAACCAATTAATTCATCAATAAAATACTCAACAGACGACTCTATAATGTAAATAATGATTAGTTGAAGCCTTAAAATAACTGCATAGCTCATCCTAACATCTGATCAGTTACTCAAGACATTAATCAATAATTAAAATGATCATTAGTTTCATCCCACTGTCAACATTACTGCATCATATTTCTACTTTATTGATTTTTCTAAAATACATAAATATTACATTATATTACTTTTTAACCGTCCTGTTGTCCTCTAGTCAAGGAAGGAAGGAAGGGAAGGAGGGAGGGAGGAAGGAAGGAAAGGAGGGATGGAGGAAGGAAGGGATGGAGGAAGGAAGGGAGGAAGAAGGAAGGAAAGGAGGGAGGGAGGAAGGAAGGAAGGAAGCTAGGGGGGAGGAAAGAAAGAGAAGGAGGGAGGGAGGAAGGAAGGAAGGACAGAAGGAAGGGAGGAAAGAGAGTAAGGAAAGAAAGAGAGAAGGAGGGAGGGAAGAAGGACAGACGGAAGGAAGGGAGGAAGAAGGAAAGAAAGGAGGGAGGAAGAATGAAGGAAAGGAGGGATGGAGGAAGGAAGACGGAAGGAAAGGATGGAGGGAGGAAAGAAGGAAGGAACGGAGGAAGAACTTTATTGATTTCTAAAATACTTGATAAAACAGCTGAAAACTCTATTTTCTTCTTCTTTCTTTTAAACTTTAATGTTTTCCTTCCTTCCTTCCCTCCAGTCTTCCTCCTCCTCCTCTAACTCTCCTTTTTCTCTCCGTATTTCAGGCAGTACCTGATGAGGAACCCGTGCCCCACCCTGCCTTTCCACCACCAGGTGCCACCGCCCCACTCCGACACTGTAGAGTTTTACCAGAGGCTTTCCACGGAGACTCTCTTCTTCATCTTTTACTACCTGGAGGTACGATGAAAAACACTCCCTCATTCTGCAGATAAGAGGAGAAATAAAGTCACATCAGACCCTAAATACAGTCTGAGAGATGAGAGTGACTCAATGATGAGTTTTAGTTTCTTAGTTTGATTTTAAAAAAAGTAGATAAGAGACTAAATAATGTCACGTTAGACCTAAACACACAGTTTTAGTGTCTTAGTTTTTTCAGTTTGAGGTATTATTGACACTTTAAAACGGTCAAAAACTTGATTGGTTATCTTTATTTTACATTTTGTTTAAGATGAATTCATTTAAACACAGATTTGAGGGGTTTGAAAGGTATTCTGGGACAGATATGTGTTGTGAAAAGTGCTAAAAATAAAGATTATTATTTATTATAATTATAATATTATATAGGAAGCTGAGAGTGACAGTAAATGACGAGTTTAAGTTTCTTAGTTTTTTTAGTTTGATTTTTAAAAAAGTAGAATTATTGACGCTTTAACATTGTCAAAAACTTGATTGGTTATCTTTATTTTACATTTTGTTAAAGATTAATTAATTTAAACACAGATTTGAGAGGCTTGGAAGGTATTCTGGGACATATATGTCTTGTGAACAGTGCTAAAAATAAAGATTATTATTATTATATAGGAAGCTGAGAGTAAATTATGAGTTTTAGTTTCTTAGTTTTTTTAGTTTGATTTTAAAAAAGTAGAATTATTGACACTTTTAAACATGGTCAAAAACTGGTTTACACTTAAATGTGTTAAAGATTTCTTCATTTAGATCATATTTGGGGGGTTTGAAATGCATTCTGGGACATTTAGGAAGTCAATTTAAAAGAAGAAACTGCAGAAATGTGAAATTTAACTGCTGTACTGTCTGTTTTAAATGTTTTATACTGTTTAAAAGTGAGGATTTCTTTAAGCTTGCACTACAAGCAAACATAATTAACTCTCTCCTCGTCCTCCTCTCGTCTTCCTCCTCTTCCTCCTCCCCTCTCCTCTCTCTCTCCTCCTCTCCGCAGGGCACTAAGGCCCAGTATCTGGCAGCCAAAGCCCTGAAGAAACAGTCTTGGAGGTTCCACACAAAGTACATGATGTGGTTTCAGAGACACGAAGAACCCAAAACCATCACGGATGAGTTTGAGCAGGTGAGCTTCAACATCGGGAGAGAAGAGGTTTACATTTTATATTCATTTTTATTCTATTAGTCCTGGTGTCTTATTAATGGTTTCCTTTTAAATCCTTTACTATATAAAATCCTTCTGAATATAAACTGATTTAAAATGAATTGATTATGTTACAAAGTAGATTTGAAGTAGATGATTTAACTCAAGGAAGTTTCAAATGTTTGCAAAGTGATGCTCAAACTTATAGAAGTGAGAGGAAACTTACGATGCCCCAAACAAGTTTTATTTTACCCCAATCTGAGTCTAATTTAATCCTCATACAAGTTTCACAAGTTCATTAAATTCCTGGAAAAAGTCATGAAATTAGAAAAAGCTGTTTCCTATCACTGGAAATATTTAACTGAATGTATTGGGGAACATTTTTAAATTACCCCTTCAAAATTTATTTATTTAATTTGGCTTTTAATTAATGTCATTTAAACTTATTTTTACTGAATGTCTTTTTTTATTTTTTTTTAATTGTCTAATTTGACTAAATCTCTCTTTTTTTTACTCTGTTTTATTTCTTCTTGTTTCATTGTATTTTTTTGTCAAAACGTTGATAATTTGACTTTAAAGTGTATTATTATGATCATAGTGAGTGATGGTGAAATACATTAATATACATGATGAGGGCAAAATATTAGTTTTGGATAAAACATAACACACTGAAATAATTATTATTGAATATTAAATATTAAATATATTAAATATGTTAAAAATGTGACATTTATTAGTTATTTGGTTCAAAAGCTTTTAAATTAATCATCTTAAATTATTGATGAAAGTTTGACTATTTATTTTACCTTTCTGGTCTTTTTAACCCTCCTGTTGTCCTCGAGTCAAGGAAGGAAGGAAGGAAGGATGGAAGGAGGGAAAAGAGGGAGGAAGGAAGGAACGAGGGAGGAAAGAAAGAGAGAAGGAGGGAGGGAGAAAGGAAAAGAGGGAGGAAGGAAGGAAGGAAGGAAGGAAGCTAGGGGGAGGAAAGAAAGAGAGAAGGAGGGAGGGAGGAAAGAAGGAAGAGAGTAAGGAAAGAAGGAAAGAGGGAAGGAGGAAGGAAGGGAGGAAAGAGTAAGGAAAGAAAGAGAGAAGGAGGGAGGGAAGAAGGACAGACGGAAGGAAGGAAGAAGGAAAGAAAGGAGGGAGGAAGACGGAAAGAAAGCAGGGAGGGAGAAAGGAAGGAAGGACAAGGGAAAGAAGGAAGGAAGGGGGGAGGAAAGAAAGAGAAGAAAAGGAGGGAGGAAGGACAGACGGAAGGAAGGAACAGTCCAAACAGAAGACACAAAGGTTAAATGAAACAGTTTAATTTGAACCTTTTTTTAACGTCTCCTCTTTTTCTTTTTTTAGGGAACGTACATTTACTTCGACTATGAGAAATGGGGCCAGAGGAAGAAAGAAGGTTTCACGTTCGAGTACCGGTACCTGGAAGACCGAGACCTCCAGTGACTGCAGCCAGAAAACAACACAGACCGACCGACACACGACGGACGGCTGAGGAAGAAGTGAGAGAGGAAGGAAGGAAGGAAGGAAGGAAGGAAGGACAGAAGGAGACGAAGCAGAAGACGGAGGAAGAAGAAGGGCGGTCTTCTTGCACCTGTTGACATTCCTGGATTTGACCTCAGCACGTTTTTTTTTAGGGGGGGGGGGGGGGGGGGGGGAGGAGAGGAGGGGAAGTCTTCTCTAACCCTCATCATCCTCACCTTGGCAGTAATAACTCCTCTCACCCTTTCATCCCTTCTTCTTCCTCCTCCTCCTCCTCCTCTTCCTCCCTCCATCATCAGGCCTTTTTTTTTTTTTTTTTTTTTTTACACATCTTCATCAAAGCTTTTCTCTCTTTTTCCTGAACTGGAACTCCCTTTAAAAACACACACACACACACACACACACACACACACACACACACACACACACACACACACACACACACACACATATAGAATAGTCTTTGGTTTGTTTTGGCAAGAAAAAAAAAGAAAAGAAAGGAGAATAAAAAAAAGATAAAATCACACGTATTATCCAGACTATCATGAGCTTTTCCCGTCATTGTGTTACTTTATGTTGGCTTTAAAAAAAACACTTGCTTTTACTAGCACCCCCCCCCCCCCCTCTTATTGTTTAAAACCAAAGATAATTGGTTATCAAAGAGTACAGGCTTTGCTCCCTCTCCCTCTCCTTTCCCTTCTCCCCCCTTTTTCCTCTCCTCCTCTTTTTTCTATACTAACTATCCGCGTTGAAGTCTATTTAAAAAACCTAACGAGTGCAGAAGCTACAAACCCCGTTAAACCCTGGTTAGTGTCCGTGTGTGTCGAGCAGCGGGGCAGGAAGCAGCTTAATTATGCTCATTTTATGTCACGAATTTAAACAAAAACAACAGAATAAAAGGGAGATCCAATCAGAGGAGAGTTCAACCTCTTAACGAAGCATCCTTTTTAAGAGAAATCATGATCCTAACGAGGTTTTTTAACATCTTAAACCTTTAATCTGAGACGTAGAAGTAGCTTAAACATGACTCTCCTGCCCTGATGCTGCTATGATGAAGGGCTTCAGCGCCTCCACACTCTCCAAACTGCCTCTTTGTGTGCAAGTAGCTCTGCCTCGATCTAACACGACTGCCATAGACTGCTGAGCAGCTCCGAACCATCCGAAAAAACAACACAACAACACACACACACACACACACACACACACACACACACACACACACACCAGCCAAAAAACACACACAAAGTAGGTAACATGTTTGGTAGTAACAGGCCTCTTTTGCACTTAACTATCTTATTTAGAGGACCTGTTTGTATTCTTGTGACGTGGTTATAGTGTTTTTTTTCTCTTAAATCCACCAGCCGTCGATGATGATGATGATGATGATGATGATGATGATGATGATGAGGTCTAAAAAAAACAAACAAATCTCTAGTTTCCTGTCCAGCCTTCTTTCATCCAGCCAAGGAAGGAGAGGAGTGAGACAGTGTTGAGGTGTTTGTAGCAGCGTTACGTCACAGGTTGGATATTTAAAAAATAACAACAACAAAAACATATAAGTGGGATTAGGATACTTTAAAAAAAAATATCAAAATTATGGAGTCAGTTCACCCAAAAGACGAAGAAACACAGCTTCTAATTGTGTCTATTTGTTCATAGAGTTGAGGTTTATTTGCTCATGTTTTGAAGTATTTCCATTTAAACACAACGGAGGTTAAACAGCAGCGTCTCTAAACTCAAACAGTGTCTTCGTTACTCTGGAAACTTTCATCAGAGCTATTCTCCACCACAAAAATCAGTCCTTTATTAAATCTACTGACTCGAGCACAAAGTAAAAGCAGCAAATTTCAGATGTGGACTTCCAGCGAAGCTCCTAAAGCAACAACTATTAAACTCCACCTGCTCGGACTGATGCTTTTATATGCATATATCCAGCTGACTGTAAATGTTTAAAGTCTGAATAACTGTCAACAACATGCTGAAGTTGAATTCACCCGAGATTCATTCATTCACACTAATTCAGTGTTGAGTTGAGTTATTCTGGATAATTTTAGGTCTCTTTAAAGGATAGTTTCACCTTTTTTTCCCACATCTCAAAGCAATAATTCACATAAAAGATCAAAAATCTATAGTTACAGTAGAGTTTCCAAAGTTATAGCTTTTTCTTTTAGTTATAAATCCACTTTTTTAAAAACTGGATTTAAACTAGACAGACTGTAACTTTGGAAGATCTAACAGACAAATGCATCCTGCTGAAGCTGCAGTTTAGATTCGCTCCGAGCGATGATTGTTGTAGACGTTCCCCCCCGAATTTCTCCTCAGTCAGCATAAACAGGAGGAATAATCACAGCATTAAAGAGGCCAGTAACTGTTTCAGTGTAGATATATATGCTTTAAACTTTAAACTCTTGCTAATTATCTAAAAAAACCTGCACAAATAAACTAAAAACTATCTGCTGATGTCACAAAAAGGAGAAAATCTGTGTTGTTTTCTTTCGAATTTGGGTGAACTGCTCCTTTAATAGATGAAGCTCCAGCAGTGATCAGTGTGAGCCATGTTTTGGATGTTAAATCGTACCAGCAGCTGGATGTTAGACTGTTTGTTAGTCTCCTACCAGCCTTCCTCCCTCCTCCTCTTCCTCCTCCTCCTCCTCCTCCTCCTCCTCTTCCTCCTCCTCCTCTCAGAACAAACACCAGCACTGCTGCCCACACCTCCTCTTGTCCTCCAGCTCTCTCCGCTCTGTGTTTACACGCTGAAGGGTTTCGACCGAGCCGACGATAAACACACACACACACACACACACACACACACACACACACAGCGTTACTGTCCAGTTCTCACCTCCGACTCACTCGTCGGTTTCAGCCTTTTTTTCTCCTCCAGCTTCCGACACACAGCAGCTCGTTTTGTCGTCTTTTTGCCATTTTTTTTACAACCCAAATCCTGATATTTAGATTCAGATAATCTCTCTTTCTTTCTCTCTCTCAGCCGGCCAGCTCTCCTCCCTCTCTTCTCTTCTCTCCCCTCCCTCCTTTTCTCTTCTCCTCCTTTTCTCTTCATGCCAGGTAGATATTTCCTTTATTTCTCAGGAAGTATTTGATAGATCATTTAATGAGGAAATGTATCCGCCAGCAGCTCCCGTCTCCACAGCACAACAACAACAAAATAATCTCTCTTTACAGATTTGCACCAAAATTGTTTAACTCCCTTCCCTCCTCTTCCTCTTCCTCCTCCTCCTCCTCCTCCTCCTCCTCCTCCTCCTCCTCCTCCTCCTCCTCCTCCTCCTTTCCCCCCTTCCTCACCTTCCCTCTCTTTATTCCACTGTGGCCCTTTTCATTTCACTTCTTCTCTTTTTTTTTTTAAACAAATATTATCCTCCAATGTTTGGAGCAGCTCCTGGAAGAGAGACCATCTTTATATTTTGTATTTGTTGGATTCATTTTGGTAGATTGTTGTTGTTGTTGTTTTTTTTTCATTTTCAGAGAAAGGGGGGGAGGGGGAGCATTTTAAACTCAGAGGAGAACGAGGACCCCCCCTGTGCTTTTTAAAGAAAGATCAGTCAAACAGGAGTGTGGGGTGTTTTTATAGCCAAACAGACAGACAGACAACTCTACACCGACTGACAGTCTTGCTTTTAACCTTTTTTTTTTTTGGTTTGTTTACTTCTTCTTCTTTTTTTTTCTTTTTTTTGAGACAAGCAGAAGGGGTGAGAGGTCAATCCGAGAGCCGAAATGTGAATCTCTCTCTGCCCCCTCCACAAAAAAAAAAGTGTTGTATAGACTCTCATTCTTCACACCTCTACTTTTTTTTTGTTTTTTTTGTTTGTTGTTGTTGTCGTCAGGACAGCGTGAAATAATGACACTTTCAAAGTGGCGCTGAAAAAGTAAATAATGACATAACCATGAATAAAGGATTGTAAAATATTAATAAAAGAATTACTTTTCAGAAAAATTGTGATTGTGTCGTCGTTTGTGGTAAAAATGTGGAAGGTTTTAACATTAATGGTAATAAAGAACAACATTAACTTAACTTAAAATTACTAGTAAATGCTCAAATTTGATCAGCCACTCAATAGGTTACCATCATTTTTTTTGCAGGTGATTGAAGCAAATCTACCAGCATATTTAACCAGCATTTGGCCAGAGCAAATTTTTTATATAAAAGTTACAAAAAAAGCTAAATTTGTTAAACTGTTGAAAATGTGAGTATCAAATTAGACACAACAGGTATAGAAGTCATTTATCTGTAAATCTGTCACTTTTCATTTTATTTCATTTCATGCATTATATATTAGTATCATGCATAACAGTTTAAAGTTTAAAAGGTGTTTTGAGCTTGTATTCAATATGTTTTCATGTGTTTAAAAAAAAATCATGCAATGGAAAATAAATTGCAAAAAAGTGTCAATGTATCAAATATGATACAAAACAAAACTCATAGATGCAAAGTGTTATAACTTTTTTCATTATAGATTCATCTGTGGTCTATTTTCTTGATGACTAGGTCCAAAAAAATGGTGAAAAATGTCGATCACTGTTCACCAAAGTCCAAAATAACAGTCTACAACCCAAATATATTAAGATAAGATAGATAATGTCATTTAAAGACTAAAGAAAACAGAAAATATTCACATTTAAAAAGCTGGAATTAGAGAATTTGGAGATTTCTTCTTTTAAAAAATGACTCAAAACAATGAATTTATCATTAAAACAGCTGCAGATTAATTTAATAGTAGGAAACTAATTGATTAATCAACTAATCATTGCAGTTATAGATAATTGTGTTTCATCCATATCAGGAAATGATGAGTTTTTATCAGTAACCCAATTCAACGTTAATTCCTTTAGCTGTTCTACAATTTTAATCCATTCAAAACAAATTTAAAAGTATGTCAGAAGAAAAGTTAACCATCACTTTAATAAGCAGAACATATAGAAGTGTTATTATAGTTCAGGTTTACAAGGAGACACATTCTTCCGTATCATCAGCATCACAGAGAGCAGACTGCATGATGGTCCTCTAGTGGCCACCTGGGGGCAGTTAATGAATTAATGAATGAGCAACTTACTTTATGCATTTAATTGATGCTTCACAGTTTATATTACATCACTGTCCTGCTTTCTTTGTTGCTTGGTTTCCTTCTTCTGTTGCTCTTTAAGTTCTTTTTCCATTTATTCCCATTCAAGGTTCTTCCTCATTTAAATCAAAGGTCTATAAGGATAAAAAAAGCAAGAGAGAGTATGTTGTTTGTTAAAGCCCCAAAAGTCTTAAGAAATATTGGACCTCTGTAATATTTTCATGTAAACCTGAAAATAATCAGAAAGTTTGATGATTCAGAAACATTAGAAAAGTTATGATGTGTAAAATGAAGCAGAAATATTTAAAATGTCTAAGTCAGCAATCACATTTAACCCTCCTGTTGTCCTCGAGTTAAGGAAGGAAGGGAGGAAGAAGGAAGGACAGGGGGGAGGAAGGAAGGAAGGGAGGAAGAAGGAAGGAAACGAAGAAGGAAGGAAAGGAGGGAGGAAGGAAAGGAGGGAGGAGGGAAGAAGGAAGGAAGGGAGGAAGAAGGAAGGGAGGAAGGAAGAAGGAAGGAAAGGAGGGAGGAAGGAAAGGAAGGGAGGAAGAAGGAAGGAAAGGAGGGAGGAAGGAAAGGAGGGAGGAGGGAAGAAGGAAGGAAGGGAGGAAGAAGGAAGGAAAGGAGGGAGGAAGGAAAGGAGGGAGGAGGGAAGAAGGAAGGAAGGGAGGAAGAAGGAAGGAAATGAGGAAGGGAGGAAGGAAGAAGGAAGGAAAGGAGGAAGAAGGAAGGAAAGGAGGAAGGAAGAAAGAAGGGAGGGAGGAAGAAGGAGGGAAGGGAGGAAGAAGGAAGGAAAGGAGGAACGGAGGAAGGAAGAAAGAAGGAGGAAGGAAATAAGGAAGGAAGAAGGGAGGGAGGAAGGAAGGAAGGAAGGAAGAAGGAAGGAAAGGAGGGAGGAAGGAAGAAGGAATGAAAGGAAGAAGAAGGATAGGAAGGAGGGAAGGAAGAAGGAACAGAAGGAACAAGGAAGGAAAGGAGGAACGGAGGAAGGAAGAAAGAAGGAGGAAGGAAATAAGGAAGGAAGAAGGGAGGGAGGGAGGAAGGAAGGAAGAAGGAAGGAAAGGAGGGAGGAAGGAAGAAGGAAGGAAAGGAAGAAGAAGGATAGGAAGGAGGGAAGGAAGAAGGAACGGAAGGAACAAGGAAGGAAAGGAGGGAGGAAGGAGGGAAAGAAAGAGTAGGAGGGAGGGAAGAAAGAAGGAAGGAGGGGGGGAGGGAGAAAGGAAAAGAGGAACGAAGGAAAGAAGGACAGAGAAAAGAAAGAGAGAAGGAGGGAGGGAGGAAAGAAGGGAGGAAGGACAGAAGAAACAGTCACAACAGACGGGGTCAATTTGACCCGGGAGGACGACACGAAGGTTAAACACATTTTTTGGCATTTTCCTTCAGTTGTTTCTCTTCCATTGAATCATGAGTTCAGATCACACTCAGGTGGATCTGATCTACTCATCGGAGGCTCGTTAAGTAACTCAACCTGCAGCCAGCTGTTTCAAATATGGCCGTGCCTCAAGTGTCCAGCCGATCATTGATTACCAAGTAGCGCTGTGATAGTAGGAAACGTCACATTAGAAATAAGTCAAAGTATCAGAAGTAAAACTGTTATTCTAATCAAAGAGGAGCTTTATCAGACTAGACTAAAGGTTTCTAAAAGGGTCGTTCATGAAGCTCTAAAACACTTTGTAGAAACTGGATTAGTTTTATCCAAAGCAGAGGAAAGGTGACTCCCACCATCAGAGGAAGTTAGGTTTCCTGAGAGATAGAAAAGCAACTTCGTCACAGATACAGATACAGACTTTTCTAAATAAAGAAGGCAAACGAAGGCTGTGTTTTAGTGTCTCAGAGGACGAGGAGCAGCGTCTAAACTACTTTCTCAGGAGGGGAAACAAGTGAAATGTCAGTGTATTTTACAGAAGATGACTGGAATAAAAAGTCCTGTTAACTGATGAATCCCAGTGTGAGACGTATGGCAGTAACAGAAGGGTGAAGGTAAGGAGACCAACAGGAAATGGTGGTGAGAATACTCAAAGATTCAACCTTTCACTCAAATAGCATTGCACTTAAAACAAAAGCCAAATAGAAGAAGGTCTCAAACTTTTAGACCTTTACTGTGTATAAAAAACTGATTTGACAGCTAAAGAGACAAGACCACGCCGACCCCTTTTAGCGGATCACCAGACCAGTGATTAACGCGGAACTGTGTGAACTGAACATTTCTCCCAACCTCGGGTTTCTGTTTATTTCAGTAAGCTATGAAAAATGAATTTTGACTGTTTTTTTGAGAAGTTAAATCTTGAAAACATCTCACCAACTTTTTGTGTCCAAGTAAAAAATGGTGCATTCAGGAACATTCTGTAATCTGGTAATTGGTAGCTCCCAAAAAGCATTTATCAATGATCTATGTCGATTTAACCCTCCTGTTGTCTTCGGGTCAAATTTGACCCATTTTAAAATGTTTTTATATCAGAAATATGGATTTATTTAACCTTTGTGTCGTCCTCACGGGTCAAATTGACCCCGTCTGTTTTATGTTCCTACCTTCCTCCCGTCTGTCCTTCCTCCCTCCCTCCTTCTCTCTTTCTTTCCTTCCTCTCTCTTTCATCCCTTCCTTCTTTCCTTCCTCCATACCCCTTTCTTCCATCCTTCTGTCCTTCCTCCCTCCCTCCTTCTTTCCTTCCCTCTTTCTTTCCTTCCTTCCTTCCTTTCCTTCCTCCCTTCCTTCCTTCCTCCTTCCCTCCTTATCTCTTTCTTTCCTCCCCCCTACCTTCCTCCCTTCCTTCTTTCCTCTATCCTTCCCTACTTCCTTTCCTCCCTCCCTTCCTTCTTTCCTTCCTTCCCATCCTTCTTCCTTCCTCCTTACTCTCTTCCTCCCTCCTTTCCTTCCTTCTTCCTCCCTTCCTACCTTGACTCAAGGACAACAGGAGGGTTGTGCCTGAAAATCACATGGATGTTTCCATACTACATTATCTGCAAGTATAATAATCACTACTTTCATTGCGGCTGTGGCTCAGGAGGTAGAGCGGTCGTCCTCCAATTGGAAGATTGGCGGTCCTCCTCCAGTCCACGTGTCGATGTGTCCTTGGGCAAGACACTTAACCCCAAATTGCTCCCGTTGCTGTGCCAACGGTGTATGAAGGTGTTTGAATGATAAGCTTCCTCTGATGTGCAGGTTGGCAACCTGTATGGTAGCTCCTGCCATCAGTGTATGAATGTGTGTGAATGGGTGAGTGAGTTGTAATGTAAAGCTTTGAGTGGTCGAAAAGACTAGAAAGGTGTCCTACAGTCCATTACCATTTACCATTGAACTGGGTGGTAACTTGTACTTTATGCTTTATTATAACAGTCAAACCAGACATGGGGAAAGTAGCTACGTCCTGCCATTCAAATATTTAACTGTATCCTGACTAAACTTTGACATGTGCCAGTTTGTGATAATGCATCAATATATTTTTCTCTGATTTTAAATTTAATGACAATAATTCATCATTTCTGCTCCTTTTCTTTAACTCAAAAATGAGGTATAATCTCATTTAAATCAGGTTTATAGACCATAATTTCCCAAAAAAAATAAGCCTAAAGTTGGAATGATGTTGGCTAAAAAAGGTCTAAAACTGAATTTACACTTTATGCTTTATTAACAGTCACAATTGACCCGGGAGGACAAAAGTTGCATAGTTGACGAGAAGAAAAAAAGGAGACAAGTAGTAAAAAGGCGAAGAGAGAATGCAAATGTGTTCGTTTCTTGCAATAAACATGTTCCTATTCAGCAGCCGACTCTGAAATCTCAGACGTCTCAAAGTCCCTGCTGCACAACTGTGTTACCGCAATGAAACCCAGACAGTAAAATAAAGGTGAAGTTCACTGTAATTAACACATCTCAAGCAGACTTCACTTCTCTGCAATTAGGATTTCATACAGAGTTCAAGTGGAAGCAATGACTTGGAAATCCTGAAAGCACAAAGCCACTAATTACACTGCCAAGCTAAATAATGGCGGAGTCTTTTAGCACTGATACATTTATTATATCAATCCAAAGACTTAATACAGATATCAGTACTTATCACCTCTGCATACTGTATATAATGTTCATGCTGGCATTTAGAGGGTTGGGTATTGTGATATTTTTAATATTGGTGCCACTATGATACAATATGAGTTTTAATATAGTTTGATACCTAAATTTAATCACATTTTCCAACTTTAATATATATGCCAAACTGCTCAATGTGTCAGTGTTAACCTTCCTGTCGTCCTCCCGGGTCAAATTGACCCCGTCTGTTTTGACTGTTCCTTCTTTCCTCCCTTCCGTCTGTCCCTTCCTTCCTTCTTTCCTCCCTTCCTTCCTCCTTTCCTTCCTTTTTTCCTCCCTTCCGTCCTTCTTTCCTCCCTTCCTTCCTCCTTTCCTTCCTTCTTCCTCCCTTCCATCCTGCCTTCCATCCTTCCTTCTTCCTCCCTTCCTTCCTCCCCCCTTTCCTTCCTTCTTCCTCCCTTCCTTCCTTTCTCCCTCCCTCCCTTCCTTCCTTTTTTCTCCCTTCCTTCCTTCTTTCCTACCTCCTTTCCTTCCTTCTTCCTCCCTTCCGTCCTTCCTTCTTTCCTACCTCCTTTCCTTCCTTCTTCCTCCCTTCCTTCCTTGACTCGAGGACAACAGGAGGGTCAAATAAGGAACTTTGTGTGGAGACCATACAGTCCAAAGTTTAAATAGTTTCCTGTTATAGAAATAGGAAAAATCAATGAATATGAGCAGCAAGCGTTTCTTAATACTTGATTCCAAGGTTGGTACACAAAAAGTGCTGATGTTACCTTTTTAATTTTAGCCTTTTATTCTGTTTAAATTTCAATATACCACCATCAGAGGAGATACGCAGTTATTCCTCATCTCCTCTCTGATGGTGAAGCTCTTTCCAGTCCGGTGACTCTTCAGTCTGATACTAAAATGTGACGAAAACAAACTAGAACTCGACTCTTTTTAAAATCAGATGGAGAGTAGCAGCAGCTCTGGGACACGACGGTCTGTCCCTGCAAACACAGCCGAAGCCCATTACCGCGGCAACCTGTCACTTCACTGGTGAGCAGCATGAGCATTACGCTCGGTGCATTCTACCTTTTTTTTTCTTTTTTTCTTTTTTTTAATAGCATGACTGCATTATGTGGAACTGTATAGAACAATAAAGCTTTTATGAAGCTTTAGTGGAAGAGGTTAGTCGTGGGGGGCGGGGGGGGGGGGCAGATGGGGGGGGGGTTGGAGGGGCGGATGGTTGGAGAATGTACCGCTTGTCAGGTTTGCAGAGAAACCCATTAGTGGGACCTGCGTTTGGTTCAGGATTCAAGGTTGATGTTGAGATCCTTTTTATTCGTGTATGTAGTCTCCATCTGTGTTTCTCATTGGCTCAATCATGAACTGCATGACCGAACATTGCCTTTCAACGGAGGTGGAGAGTAACAGAGTATATTAGTGTAAGTATTGCACAGTTTGGAGTACTTTCACATTTTTTGAAACTCAACTAGATGTTACGACCGTAGCTGTGTTCCCAGAAGAGTCCCTCATGTTTCTTTGTGTTTCCCCTTCCCAGTTTTCCCATTGTTCCCAGTGTTCCTGTCTGTCTGTCTCTAAGGACGTTTTTACATCTGTCCTGTTTAGTTCGACTGAATCTCCAATCCATTTAATGCGGACCAAGACCTTGTTGAAGAGGTGTTCTTGATCCGGTTAGAAACAAACTGAACCGGTGCGTTTGGGTTAGGGTTTGTAATCCGACCCAACTGCAGGAAACATTGCAATTTTGGACTGAACCAGCTCCGGTAGCCAGCTGCTCTGTGCATTATGGCGGGCTGAGGAGGAGCTTTATCGTTGACATGCAGTAGCGACGAAATACTTAGGTACTCTTCGTCACCCGACTGAAGGTAGCACGTCTTCGCATAACATGAAGTTGTGAAGTTTGTTCAAATGTGTCATATTGTGTCCACTTGTTTCCCTGAAAAGAAATGGACACTGTGTATAATTGAAAATGTTGAACTTTGGCGCCCCCAGTGGTAATATGAGAAAAGAAGAATTTGAAAGACAGTGAATAGTACATTTTGTAATGCATGACTTTTAACTTTAATGGCGTATAACTACATTATTGTATTAGTGTTTTTACTCAAAGATTTGGATGCTTGATTCTTTCAGCACTCTCCTTTGTCAAACAGTGTTGTCTTATAGTGACATTACCAGTGATTTTCAGTTGGTGTTTGGTACGTTGCTTTATTTTCTTTTTCTGTGCTTTTTGAATAAACGTTTTCCACAACACTTCAAATATTGAGTTATGTTAGTTGTTCTTGATTTAATGACTGAGGTTTTTCCTCAACAGACCAATTTGTTTTATACAGTAATCAATCATTCTCTTATCAATAGTAACAGATACAAATAAATCCATGTTGTAATTTGAAGAAGCAACTAAAGATGAACAAAAACACCTCTGACCAATGTTTCTGGAGTAGTAGCAGTTAAAAGATGTGTAATAGGGATTACATAAAGGAGAGATCTTTATATTTACTGATGCATTTATAGCATGGATAAACTGTTAAAATGAATCTCCTTTACTTTATTGTATAAAAAGAAATCTAAAGGGTTCATTTCAAGCTATTTCATAATCAAATAAAGGACATTCTTTAGATTAATAGTGTGTTTGTGACAGCTGTTGTCCACAGTGACAGTTATAGTGATATTTAAGGTGTTAATCTGATGCTACAACATTCAAGGCTGTACACCTTGAAGGAAAACTAAAATAAAATGGATTGACGTCATCTCTCCTCCAATCATCTTTTGTTGTTCTTCCTCACAGTTAAAAACATTCACATCTGCATTTTTTAAATTCAAGAACAACCAGTACTTTCCTTTTTGTCCAATAAGCGATTCCTTCACATCTACCAGGTTGAACTATATTGCTAAAGGGCACCTCGGAGGTATATGGCACCTCACCTCACCCCACCCCCACCCAACCTACACACACACACACACACACACTTACTGCCCTCACCTCTGGGCTACCACCGCCCCACTTATTTACACCCTGGCTGCTTTCATGTGCGTGTGCTTGTGTGACGCTTGTTTACTCCTCACGCGGTTTTTACCTCATGTAAACTGTAGTGCGACATATGGAGATCTGCCGCCATATGGCCGTGTTTTGCTGTTTGGCAGTGTGATGGCTGCAGAGACTCGCTCTCTCGTTCCTTTTCTTGGATGACTGGCTACGTGTACTGCACATCATAACACAACTTAACCCGGCTCAACACCTGCAGATGGGTTAAAAAAAAAAAAAGTCTTTCTTCCTTTTTGGGAGTGTTGGCACAAGTCGTGACATCTCAATTGTGGATGTTATTTTTTGAAATGTAAATGTGTGAAAGGATTTCAGGGTCTGCAAGAAAGAGTGAGTGTGATAAAGTGTGGGAGATAAAAATACTACATAAGTGCCCTTTTAATTGTGTGCATGTTTGTGTGTTATTGAGCGAATACACATTATGGAACCATATGTTGTTATTTACTGACGTCGTTCATCAAATGATGCATATGTTTAGGTTTTAAAGGAGTACTCAGGTGATTTTATTGTACTATAAACATGGGAGGGCTTATATGAGACAGCTTTTAAAAAGTGTGGCCAAATACAATACAGCAGAGGCAAAGATATCCAAACCCGTTAGTTTATGGACTCCCATTTTGAAGCCGAGAGTTCTGCGTTTTGACCATCATCATATTGGCTTTTTGGAACCAAGCTAACCCTAACCTTATTTAGAGAGGACATTGGAGCTGACCCTAGCCTAGTTGACATGGTGCATTTACAGTCTATAGTTAATTGTGATATGCTGGCTAGCGAAAAACAGGCTCGACACAAAATGTACTTACCACAAACACTGAACAGCTGAATCTTTAGAGGGTCTTTTAGTACAACCGAAATCTGAACAAGGCAACCAAAATGTTACTAAAATAGCAACAGGTACTCCTATACTCATATTCTAATCTTGGGTTATGTTACATAAAGCACCACCAACATTGTAGCCGTGGTTGCGATAAGCCAGTCGCAAGGTAGCCACGCCCTAAAGCATACCCTGCTTTATCATCTATTTTACTCTAAATGAGACCATAATATACAAAATTAACATCATACTGTATTGAAGAAGACTTGAAAATAGTAATTGAGACCATAAACTCATTAGGAAACTGTTTATAAAGGTAATAAATCAAGTGAGAAGTAGGTCATTTTTCTCATAGGCTTCCATAAAATCTGACTTCTTTTTGCAGCCAGTGGAGTCGCCCCCTGCTGGCCAGTAAAGACAATGTCCCTTCCTCATTGGCCTCATTTTTCAGATCTGGACCTGCTTGGTTTTTCCCATTGGTGTGATTTGTTTGTTTGTTTGTTTTTTTGGGAGGGGGGCAGATCTGAAGACGGCTTTGAAGAAATGGTCTCAGTTCGGTTAACTTGGAAACAGAGCCACGGGGAAAAATGCACCAAGTTTACTAACTGATCAACTGATTGGGACCGGAGCAATTGAACTATAGGTTCCCTTTTCCCTCATATGGGTCCGGCTCTAAAAATACTTACATTACCTGCAATGTAACCATAAACCTACTGTTATAAGACCTTCTTTGCCTATATGTTATAAAACATCTCTTAAGCACCATTGCCCCACTTTGCAGGCTTTTTTATCATAAACTCTCCGAGCCTAAAACCCAAGATAACCCTGACGACATCACTGTTGCATCACCAGGTTTATTTTCTCCAGTTTTTGAAAAATGCCTCCAGAATCACAGGAGACATTATACAACCGTTTCCAAAAGATGAAGTAGTACGCGCCTCATGATGAGTAAATTGACCTTAATGTGTGAAATCAGTGAAATGTCTCCTGACATGTTGACGACCTTTTTTTAACCTGTTTTTACTGTATTTTGAGTACTTTCAACATTTTGGTTTGTATTTATTGATGAGGTGTTTTTTGTGAGTGTCCCTCATAATGATGCATGTTGGATTTAAATGATTCTTTAGCTGTTTTTAGAGTTTATGAAGGCTCTCCAGAAGTGCCCTTGAGGTAAATTGTCCTATAAATCCTTTAAAACCAACATGGCAAACTCAAATTTTCACAATGGTCGAGCAAAGAAAGCAGCTTTATCGGTTTCTCACAAGTTGACATTTTGGAGCTACGGAGCTTTCAGCATCCGCACCTTTTTGTACATGAGTTGTACATATTTGTGTGTGCATGTGTGTGTCTGTGTGTGTGTGTGTGTGCGTCCATGTGTTTGCTCATGTGTATGAGTGACGCACTCTCTGCTGGCCAGAGGACACTTTGACTCATCCCTGTCTGTTGACTGTACAGAGATCTGGCAGGTCCACCACTGAGAGCAGCGCTGCGACGACTACAGCGTCAAACACACCCCCTCCCTCCTGCCCCGGAGGAAGTGATGTAAAGGCTGAACATGATAGAAAAAGAGGCGAAAACAAGAAGAAAGGAGACAAAGATCTAATTTTTTATTTTAGGTCTTTATCACTGTTCCTCGTCTTCTTCTTTCTCTTTACACGTTTAAAACGGAATTTGTGACTTACTAGGAAACACATTGTTCGACATGTGTGGAAAAACAGGTGATCAGATGTCTTGAAACGCCACAAGTTTCACATTTTATTACATTACATCGCACTGAAACTGAGACATGACACACAAACATACTGAAAATGTCTAAAATATATTTCTTTGAACTCCTACTTTTTAAGAACATCGACTACCTTACAGCATCCTGACGTTCAAAAGAAGACGCCATCTTTTCTTTGACCTACATTCTACCGTCTTGACACTTATCCGTTCATACATGTTACTATAGAGATGAGCATTGGAGGTGGTGGTGCTGAAGCAGACACGGAAAATGCCCTGAGAAAGTTTCCCATCCGCTGCTATTACCCTCTGAACTGCTTGGAAGATTCGGCACAGCTGCTTATTGTGAAAACTACTGCTTCAGAAATCTCTCAACGTCGTCTCTAAGAAGCTTTACTCATTCTCTCTGCAAAGTTTTTTTTCGTCAGAGTTTTGGCCGTGTTAGACGTTCTTGTAGACGAGTCGAGGCGGAGGCGGGATTGAACGGGATGAGATGCGACACAGGTCAAGGGTCAGTCTGCACCTCCAGACCGTCCGAGCCTCCGTGGCGGCTCGCACTGTGTTATTCCAGTCTCTGGCCTCTGATTGGAGAGTGACATGAAATGAAACAGCCTGCAGCGGAAACTGAACTATGACTAAATTTGCAAAAAAAAACCATCACATCATAACGGGACAGACGCAGGGAAAGCAACAAGCTGTCCCACAATCAACAGTCTTCAGATGCTCAAACGGGACCGAACAAAGACTCTCTTTTTTTGGGGAAATCAGTAACAGGTGCAACAGCTAAACTGTAGGATTAAAGATTTCCATGACAACTGGGTTTGGGGACAATGTGCTAAGACTGCAACGGCCTCTAAAACTTTTAAAATCTATCCAACATGTGAGAGCTTGTTTCCACACTGAGAACTCAAATCTGACACCTGCTCTGACAAAATGATGCATGGATATAAAGGACATTGTGAAACATCCTGTTGAAGCGATGAGTCATCTGAAGACCTTGGATGACGACGCTGTTTTGTTTTGATTGTTACGTGGTTTGGAGATAATGGCTGATGATGAGTTCATTGTTTTTCCTTTATTGGATTAAAATTTTAAGCATTGTTGAATCAAGTATTTCATTCAAGAAACGTCAAATTAGTGTTGGCGCGGTTATAGACGAGTCATATCGAAAATACTACATTTTCTGATTTCTTTCTCCATTCAACAATGATGATTCAACCAATATCCAATTTACAGAGTTTTGAATGCAGATATCAACTTTGATTTAGGTATTAAAGTTGCCAGTAGTGGGTATTTTGTCCAAATGTCATTGTATCTTTTAATTTGACCATTTTAAGCTAAAAATAATATACAATACTACATTATTGACATCTATCAGGTTGGAACAGCCTTTTAAACAGTAAGATTAATATGGAAAATTCAATTACATTAAATGTACCTGTCTAAAGCAAAATAACAACTATATTTTTCTCTCTGACATATGTATGGTACTGTACATCATGAGGAGTCCAGGATCAAACCACCAACTCTCCACTCAAACCCCATGAATTCGTCTCTCTTATTGTGTGCAACCCTTTAAAACTGTACTAATCCATATTTCCATATTCACAGTGGATCAAATGCCTGTGTGTAACAAGAAAGGTGATGAATCCACTGACATTAATCACCCGACTTCAGCTCAATGTTCCTATAACTTTGCTGTTTTGGTTCATTCTCATCAGCGGTCGGCAGCTGTTCTCTGATAAATCCATTGAGTCAAATTTATATTTAACATTTAAAATCAGCTAAAGCAACAGATATTTCTCCTCGGAGGTGGCGGAGGAGACCAAAAACAGAGCTAAAAGAAGAGTGAATGTTGAACTTGATTAGGTGGCCAGAAACACAACTCTAAATAAATGCTAATGTTGTTCTTTGTCTACTGGTTGTGTAATTATGAAATTATTTGCCAACACAGGAGCCACATTCACTCTGCACACTGATAATACATCAGTGTTGTGCATACAGGTTGATCTGCTGCCCCCCAATTGGCCAATAAAGTGCGTTAATACAGGAAACTATTTTAGAGAGATATTGGAAGTTTTTTAATGACTTACAGTGAACTACTCTCTGGAGACTGAAAATAAGATTACTGTTATTGATCTTTGGAGGCGTTTCTAAGCAAACTAACGTGACCAAACTCTATGTAATGAATAAAACCCAGTGCAGTGATGTGGCTCAGTGATGTGTTTTTAAAGGTTTTTGGACAATAATAGAGGTCTACGGCACAGAGGAGTAAGATATATCAAGCTTTGGATACACACACAAGACTAATAAGTAGATCAATTCATTGGTGTTTTGGCTCTATACGTAAGATTTGTTGACAATAAGAAAAATGTAGAAAATGTAGAAGTCTTATCCTTCAAATCAAGAATTACTGAAACAATTAAAGGTTGATCATCTTGCCCTTCTTCTCAAGTCCTGATACAACTGTCTATATCTCATCCATATCTTCAAACTGGTCTTGCGGACAAACTCCACTCATACCCCCACACTCACCAACCGCAACCATATTGAGTGCAGAAACCCTTTGGGGAATTTTTACTGATTTCCTGTCCAGAGGAGCGAGTAGGGGGAGGTTGGCGGGGGGGTTGACAAAGGCCAAAGAAAACAAATCAGGTGTCCACTATTGCCGTGTTGTCGGGCTGCATGAGACCTGAGAGATTGACCTTCTTTCGTCTAATCAGAACAGTGGAGTCCCTCCTCATCCTCTGCTGTCGGTCGGCCTGAATCCCCAAGGGGATCATTAAAGGTTCATTTCTCCGAGAAGTACCTCACATCATGCTGCCCCCTCTGAATCATATCTGCTCGGCCATATCTTCCTCCTCCACATGCTCTAATTTTGTTCTTGAAAAAAAAATCTCTCTCTCTCTCTCTCTCTCTCTCTCTCTCTCTCTCTCTCTCTCTCTCTCTCTCTCTCTCTCTCTCTCTCTCTCTCTCTCTCTCTCTCTCTCTCTCTCTTTCTTTCTTTCTGTTTTCCCAGTTTTCTGTTGCTATGTTGCTACATTTTCATCTCGAGCTGTTGTGAGGTGCTGAACCTAAATTCTCTGACGTTGTTGATGTGTTAACTGAGGCTCACTCCGCTGTGCTGTTTCATTTTCTATAAGAGACACTTGTATAAAAAAAGGACACTTGTTCCTCTCACTAATAGCTGAACTCATTAAACTGACTCATTAGTCACTGATTACCTGCTTGACATGCAGCATTTTCTGCTGGAAATACCTGAAGATGTGATTCGAGTCTTTCCTTTCTCTGCTCGGCTGAAAGATATAAACCAAAAGCTCTGCGACAAACACAGAAACCAAACGTTAATAATACATTAACGGCTACTTGTGTAAAGTTAAAGCTTCAGCTATTGAGTTTAATGGTATTTCTCATACTATATCATGAGCAACATTTGAAGTTTTGTTTATAATCTATCACCATGATATTTTCAGGATGATTCTGACAATGATTTCTCTTATCATAGCCTTATTATTTCTTAATCTTTCATTTCAGACTTCTTGTTTCTGAGTCATTCAAAAGTAGAGCTCAAGATTACCTCAATGCTACATGAACGTTGACACTTACTGGTCATTTTCTTTGAATCTTTAACGATAATCTCGGATAACTTTCATAACATAAATCCTGATTTCACAGCATGTCTTTGTGACTCTGATGTTGAATTTGTACATTTAAAGCTCTCTGTGTGTGTTTACTTATCTTTAATCCGAGCACCTTTTTTTTACCCTTTTAAGTCAAACTAATAGATTCATGAATCACCTTTTTTGCTCGTTTCTCCTCCATCAGCTGTTGTTGTTGTTTTATGCCCTGCGGCTGGTAAACTGACTCAAACCGCTAATGTTTTCAAGATCAGCTGACCTGAAAAAAGCTTTAATGGTTTCTAAGTTGAAGGTTTCCTTTTGACACACAGCGGTCAGGTGACACGTTTGTTTCATTACAATCAATTAATGAAGAAAAAAAAAAAATTTGCCCTCTCAAGAGTTTAACCAGTGCATGCCTCATCATTATTTATGACTGCTGTAAATGATTAATGATGAACAAATGTGTTGAGGTGCTTATGAAAATCTCCTTATATGTGCACTTAGTTCATACACACACACACACACACACACACACATACACACACACTTGATTCAGTGTGAGTCACATCTGTTGCACACAATCGATCTCCAGCCGTTCATTGATTGCAAGTTTAGTGAAGGCATTGATTGGTTGATTGATTGACACTTTAAGCTCTTATTGTGAAAACTCACTGCAGGGAAATAAACCCCTTTAAATCACATCTGCCATCAACCTCCAGTCATGTCTGAAATTACAGTGACATTAATTCTATTTTTAATCTTCTTTCTACTCCTCAGCTGTCTTGTGTTGTTTTTCTGCTGCGACATGTGTATAATACTGTGAGATATACTGTATGTTAGAGGTTTTTTTTTACTATAGTTTTCTTTGTTGGAGGAACAGCTGGCTGAATGGTTGGGTAGATATGTGCCAAAGTCCTCTGGCTATTTGTGCACAGACCAACATGTAGCCTCTCCATCTGCGGATCCACCACAGTGTTTCTGCTGAACTCAGGTCAACGCTGCTCTTTCCAGTGAAGCCTACAGACTTGGAATAAATAATTTATCCGCATGACAAAGACAAAAAAAAAAAAAAAAAAAAGGACAGTAACTTCCAAGCAGCTGGTGACTGTAGAGATTTGAAGAGCATGACTTTAGATATTTAACCTGTTTAACCTCATTTTCACAACTCTTTTTGTGTATCTGTGCAATCTGTAGTTTGTGCATAAGTATTGGTCAGCATTTTTTTATTTTTAGCAACTTAAATACTTCATGTTACTGAGAGACAAAAACTTGTTAAATCAAAGGAAACAAAAAACTCTCCACTGGAAACAATGATGACATTTTCCAGGCAGGTTAACGAGCAGTTTGAGCTCAAACCACCGAAAAAATGCATTTTTGCTGATGTGGAGGTTTTTTGCAACCTGTTACTATGTGTAACATTCAATATCATAGACTGTATGTAAGAAATGGATGTAACATCCGTGACGTCACCCATTGGTTTGTGGACTGCTGCTTGGAAGCGAATAGTTCCGGATCTGAGCAGCGCCATCTTGGACATTTCAGGTGCATGCTGGGAAAAATAAAAACACAGATTCTACTTATATGGGCATCAGGAGGAGCATGAGGCGCCCTCCTGAACCTGTGAACCAATCAACCTGTCAATCACGACGCAGCCACGCCCTAATGCATACCCTGCTTTATCGTCAAATATAAAATCAGGGAGGCCAAAATTTCACAAATGAACATCATACTGCATTGAAGAAGGCTTAAACTAGCGATTGAGACCATAAACACATTTTGAAAACGTTTACTGAGGTTAGAAATCAAGTGAGAAGTTGGTGAATTCTCCATTGACTTGTATAGAGACAGAAGTCCTTTTGACACCAAAACGGTCGCCCCCTGGTGGCCTTTTGATAGAATGCAGTTTAAAGTTACTTCTGCGTTGGCCTCATTTCAGAGGACCGGAACTCCCCGCCCTTTCAATATAGATGAAAATTGAAAAAATATCTGCCAGGGATTATTGACTACATCACCTTACATATGATAAATGAATTTGTTATGACCTGGCTTAATCGGCCACAATAAAAGGGAGACACACCCTGGCAAACGTTTAACACAATAGATTTATTTAAGCCAAAATAAACCAAATTAGGAGTGGCATCAGTAGTATAAGGGCTGGATGATGGATGCATGCATGTGTGTGTATGTGAGGGAGTTGTAATGTGCAGAAAACAAGATAACTACAACTGAAGCTGCACATCTGGAAACTAAACCAAACCGATGACGGTGCCTTTGGGGAGAAACAGAGGGGAGACAGTCAGCAGGGAGGTCTGAGCTCTCACACAGCCTCTGTAACAAAGAGGTGAAAGAGGATTCATGAATAAGCTACAGAGCAAATGTTACTGTAGTCAGCCTCAGCTCTTCACCTGCAAGGGAGAGATACATTAACCCCTTCCACAAATTACCCCAAACTGCATTTATATAGCGCTTAGTCTAGTCTTAGCAACCATGCCAACATTCAGCCATTCATACACAGATGGCGATGATAGTGATGGTGATACAGCACTTCCTCTCCAAAGCACTCCATGCTCTATGCCAGGCATGTCCAAACTGTTCCTTAAAGGGCCGTATACCTGCAGGTTTTTGTTCCAACCAATCAAGCGCACACATGATCGACCAATCAGCTGTCTGAAGATGGAGATCAGTTGATTAAATTAATCAATACTGGTGTTCTCCCGTCCTTTATGGAAGAGTTTGGACACACACACACACACACACACACACACACACACACACGCACGCACGCACGCACACACACACACACACACACACACACACACACACACAGTATAACACATCCTATAGTCTTTATAAAGCAATAATATACAAGTTCTTTGTGTTTTTTTTGGCAGTTTTTTGTGTCCCTGCAAACATTTTAGCACATTTTCATTAAAAAATACGACCTTTAGTAATTTTCTGCTCAATCTGTCTGGACCATCTTTGAATAACATAAACATAAACCTACTGTTTGGTTATTCTTTCCTAAACTAAACTATTTAAAAAAGCAGCATGTAGGACTCATGACCTAATTCTACCCCTAAAATCCTGGCTCGAGTCCCTGGTTTTACTTATTCAACTGTAAGAGGAACTGTGGGAACATTATGCCTTTTAAATAAAGAATTCATTTGCATAAGCATGAATAAATAAAATGCTCAAAGTTAATTTAAATTGCATGTTAGCCAGAGAGGAAGCGTTATCATATTAGAGGAGGACAACACAACACAGCTGATTCCTGATATTTACAGTCGTAGAGGATCAGTAGTGACTCTTATATTAGTAAATATGGAATAAACAGACTCAAGGCTAGTCTAAAATATGATGATGATGTATATAACAAAATATATAACACAATTAATTTATATTAGATTGTATAATTATAAATGAATGCACCACTTCTCAAGACCAACACTTAAAATATATAACTAATTTAATTGTTTTAAAATATTCATAGATAAATGACAAAGCATAATAGCAAAGAACAGAGAGTCTAAAAGAATGATGTCTCCATTCTAACATTTTATTTAATGTGCATTTAACCCTCCTGTTGTCCTCGAGTCAAGGAAGGAAGGGAGAAAGAAGGAAGGATGGAAGAAAGGAAGAAGGAAGGAAGGAAGGGAGGAAGGAAGGAAGGGATTAAGAAGGAAGGAAAAGAGGGAGGAAGGAAGGAAGGAAGGGATTAAGAAGGAAGGAAAAGAGGGAGGAAGGAAGGAAGGTAGGAAGGAGGAAGGAAATGAGGGAGGGAGGAAGGAAGGAATGGAGGAAGGAAGAAGGGAGGGAGGGAGGGAGGAAGGAAAGGAGGAAGGAAGAAGGAAGGAAAGAAGAGAGGAAGGAAGGAAGGAAAGAAAGGAAGGAATGAAGGAAGGGGGGAGAAAAGAAAGAGAGAAGAAGGGAGGGAGGAAAGAAGGAAGAGAGGAAAGGAAGGAAGGAAGGAAGGGAGGAAAGACAGAGGAAGGAAAAAAGAGAGAAGGAGGGAGGAAAGAAGGAACAGTCAAAACAGACGGGGTCCATTTGACGGGAGGACGACACGAAGGTGTATGATGAGTAAAAGGATGAAGGTTTTTTTTTTAACATTCATCCTCGTTCTCTCTGAGCTCTTCTCTAAAGCCCGAGCGACCACGTGGCCTCGAACATCACAGCGTTGAAGAGGCGGAAACACTGACAGGCGCCGACACGAAACACTCGGCTTTATTTACTGCCTGCTGACCTGTGAGGTCACTTATTTGATCTGTGATTTTCCGCTAACATGCCACTGTGCATATCACAAAACCCAACATGCCTGCTGCAACTCAAATGTGAAAGCTCTGTGGAGGATTTTATAAAAAAAACAATCTTTTTTATATCATTTCAACCAAAGAAAAAAAGCAAATGTCTCACATAGAAATAGAAATGCTGCTTTTTATGTGCGGTTAAAGTAAATTGTAGCTAACGTTGCTTTTGCAGGATTTTGCATCAGGATTACCTATTAATTACTGAGGGCTTGAGGCAGAGTTGCTGTAGAGATTTGCATATTATATTCTCTCTCTTGTTGTCGGAGTCAGCAGTGAGCGGTGGAGGTTTAAAAAAAAAAAAAAAAAAGGCTTTACAGCTACAGAGGCCAAGAAAGAACGAGGTGAGGTGATGGGGGGGAACAAGCCTCTGCTAATTTCCTGCATGCAAAAAAAAAAAAAAAAAAAAAAATCATAATTAACACGTTAGATGTACAGGCTGCGGTTGTCAAGGTAACTGATGACACCGCATTATCACTTGGCGCTTCTGCATCCTCCAACCCCCCCTCCTCCCCCCCTCCCTTACCCTTCCTCCCCTTCCTCTTTCCTTTCATTCATCATCAAGCAGCCATTGAAAAGCTCGGAGCAGGAGGATGAAAGAGGAGGGCAACCCCACCCAAACTCACATTACACTCCTATCTTATTCACACAGGAGAGTTCAAACACCTTTTTTATTAATGTGCTATTAATCTTGGAAAGTGAATTACAGCAAGCGGTTATTATATAAAGAGGGAATGGGGGAAGCTATAGGGAATAATAAATGCATTTACATACATAATTCTTTACATACTGTTCATATTCTGACTCATAATATTAGTCTCTATTCATAAATTCCCCCGTCAGTCATTAATAAATGTTTGATTAATAGTAAATGAAGCTATCAGAGAGCAAACAGAGTGTATTGTATTTATTTATGGAGGAAAAAAGACATTTATAATCACTATTTTATGGTCCATAGAACATTTTATATAGAATATGAAGAATTTAATGTTAATTTTGTGCATTTTCATATATAAAAATGTGCATCAGCTGCACAAAAATGTTAAAAAAAAAGCCTTTTATTTCCATTTTTCTATACTGTGGATCACATAAAATAAAAAATGAAAGATCCAGCTAATAGAAATGTTTATATGTAAAATAAATGGGTCGAATTTGACCCTGAGCAGTATGTAAAGGGTTAAAGACTCAATTCAATTCAAGACTTCAATCACAAAAAGCACTCTCACTTACTTTAAAGTATTAATTCATGCAGATAATGTTTGGTTATGTCTCCCATCTGCTCCCAACCTACTACAACGAAGGTGAATTGAAAATAAAAAAGACCTCTCTTTCCAGAAATGATGTCATCTTTTACTCTGAATAATCCTCAGATCACCATGTGAATAGTTTTTTATGAGACGATGCCCTTAACGGAATAAAACCCATTCACAGGAAAAGATATGCAGGTTATTCAGACGATACAAAGGTGCATTGTCTCTGATGATGAAAGACTCTTTTTGAATGGAAAGTCTATTTCTCATCCAGCGCTATAGTATTGAGATGAAGGCAGACATTCAGGATCAATGCTCGACAACACTTATTTTAAGAAGGGAGAAAGATTTATTTGTTATACTATGTATTATATTCTACGTTAAATTGTCAAAAATCACTGTAATCACGATGTCGCTTACCTTACTACTTACTAATTAGCTTACTTGGCTGATTACCTCAAACTTCAACATTGCATAAGGGATTAAGGCCCTGTTTACACGACAACGCTCGCGGGTGAAAACGACAAAATATTTAATCGGATGTGCCTTTCGTGTAGACGGTGACGCCGTTTTTGAGGCTTAAAAATGCAAAAAAGTGAAACCACCCTCCAGAGTGGAAATCTTAAAAACGCTCCACCGTCGCGTCGAGTCTTTGCTGCGGTCTGAAGCTGTAACCTAGGTAACAGATGCTCTTCCATGTGACGTCACGTACCGATCCTTCTGCTGATACCTGTCTGCTACAGCAGGGCCGACAATGACAGAGGAGGGGGGGGAGAAGTGTAGTCCGAGACAAAATAGTCAGTTTTTGTTCGCTTCTTAGCCATGTTTTGGTTTTGGTTTTCCATTTGGCGCTACGAGGGAGAGAAGTAGAGGGAAGGTTCTACACAGGTGTGAGGACTTTGTGGTGTTGTGGCCGCCTGGCGTGCATACAACATTGAATTCCACAAACTTTTGCGTCACCGTATGCACGCAGATTTCCCCTCAAAAACGCTCGTCTAAACGTGGAATAAAAAGTGAGAACGCAACGCCACTTTTGCGTTTTCTGTTCAGATCGTTTCCGTGTAAACATAGCCTTAATTTGTGTCATAATTCGACAAAATCTTCCCAGAATGAAGCCGAAAAAATTAAACTGAAAGCAAAAAAACCAAAACCTCTTTGTCTTTCTTAACGTTTCTTTCGCTGATCAGGATTTTTCTTTTGTTGCCACTTTTCAGTTCAGAGAGCAACAAGTGTAGTAGTAGGACTGACCTTTGACCTGTCCCTTCAAAAGTAATCAACTAATGAGGACACGGCCATCTAACACCCGCACACATGCTCGAACTGGAACTGACATTTTTTTTAAAAGTCCTCGCCAAATGAGCTCACAAACTGCTGATTAAGCCGATCACAGCCATTATTTCTCAGTATATGGAGTTTTTAGATAAATGTAATGTAGGCGACATTCCCGCACTGACAGTTTGGCTCTTTTTTTTTTAGACTTTCCGAACGTTATCGGACTCAGTGGATGAAAATCTGAAGGGGAAATTAGTCATTTGAGTTGTGTGACGCTCAAAACTATTAATCAACCGTATGCCTGTCACAATAATTATCTACTTATCGTACAATAACATAATTATCAGCATCATCGTGTCTATATATTGACTCATCGTATGATATGTGGACATGACCTTTGACCTCAGTATTAGCAGCTAAGAGTCTATGTGAGTAGTGTCCTCCATTCCTCACTGTGACGTCCTGAGTGGAGACTGCAGAAGAATTAAAGGTAAATAACTCTGTCTCCAACCATAATGGCAGTCTGGGTTTATATTATGTTATTATATTATCATTATATTAGTAGTTATAAAATGATCTTCAAATGACAATAATATCATTTATTGCGATTATTTCTGAGACAATATATCGTCCAATAAAAGTAGTTATAGTGACAGGAAGTCTAATCAACAGTTTAATGGTGGTGAGCAGCAGGTTACAGTTAGTGGTGGACTGGTATACTGGGATGAATCAGAAAAATATGTTTTTGTGTCTCTTTGTGAGCCTGTTGTATGAGAGCGAGCGTCATCTTTTACTCTCACTGCCAGACGGGGGAGACAGAAATTTCACAGTCGAGCTTTAAGCAGCAAAACTGAAAAAAGTGAGCATAACATTTTTTTGCAGTTTGACTTCGAGGTAATTTTTTTGCTTTCAATTCAATTCAAATATATCTTTTGGTTTGATTCTTAAGAGATTTTGTTCATTTATTATGCCACAAATGTAATCCCATACATTGAGTCCCTTCAAATCTTTCTTGTTGTGCTTGAAGAAGACAAAATATTAAAGGTAGGATGAATAAAAATGGCAAAAACCACTTATACACTGATGAAAGTCAAAGGATAAAAAAACAATGACTAGTTAAAGCAAATAAAATTAGCATAGTGAGCTAACAACCATGAAAACTTCAATGACAGCTGTAATTAAATATAAGGCTATTGTAAAATATATACATTTTTATTGTAACACACTTTACATTAGAAGCAAATCTCAAAGTCCTACAAGGTAAAAGCATCAATATTTTAAAAAACTAACATAAAACATCATAAAGATAAGAATATAAAAGCAGCAACCAGCAAGATTAATTCAAAGTTAAAGGTTTAAAGTCCTTTATTAAAGACTCTCAGTAGTCTAGAGCGGACACAGTGTCAGCTTCTGGTTAAATAGTCCCTAAACTAAAACAAGGATGACTAATCACTTTTTATAGGGCGCATTAATATGAAGCTCCATTACCGGTCAGCGCATGAATATATTTACATTAACAGTAAAGCAGCTTGTTTTGGGGGGGATTTAACCCAAAAACGTGAACCAACAACATCCAATCACATCTTTTAATGATCATAAAAACCTAATCCGGCTTTAGGATTGGTTGATCATTTGCAGCACTTGAGGAATGCATTAAAAAAAAATGCACGTGGGCAAGTGCCATACTGTCCAATCAATGAGTTTTTTTTTTGTCCGGCGGACCTCAGTGAGAGCAGAGAGGAGCAGAGAGGAGCAGCACGAGCGCCATGTGTGGAGCGTGAGAGCATCACAAGGGAGAGAAACACACACAGTGAGAGAGAGAGAGAGAGAGAGAGAGAGAGAGAGAGAGAAAGAAAGAGAGAGAGAGAGAGAGAGAGAGAGAAAGAGAGAGAGAGAGAGAGAGAGAGAGAGAGAGAGAGAGAGAGAGAGAGAGAGAGAGAGAGAGAGCTCACATCATTCAACCACAGAGCTGTAATAACGTGACTAGACTCGAGACATTTTTATACGCTTCTTCTTCTTTTGTGGTGTTATTTGAGGAAGGGGTTTTTTTTGTGTTGTTTTTATATTAACATATATAAAGAGAGAGAGACTGGAGGAGGGGTGGACAACGAGAGAAAGGCTTCACTGCGGCTAATCAATTTCTTCCTCCAAGACCTGGGAATTACAATGAAAAATGTAGGTGACACATTTCCTTTTACAATCCAGGAATCACAAAAGGATCCTAAAGCGAAGACGGCACAGAAGACAACAGGTAGGACAATAATATAATATATATATATATATCTAATAATCTA